>NW_025125460.1:0-1090 GCF_004010195.1 Chiloscyllium plagiosum | reverse complement strand
TCACTCACACGCACCTCTGTCTCATACGCACACTTTCACTCTCACTCACACACACTCTCACTCACACACGCACCTCTGTCTCATACGCACACTTTCACTCTCTCCCACACATACTCTCACTCACACACGCACCTCTGTCTCATACACACACTTTTAGTCTCAATCACACATACTCTCACTCACACACGCACCTCTGTCTCATACACACACTTTCACTCACTCACACACGCACCTCTCTTTCACTCGCACACGCATTCTCACTCACACACACACCTCTGTCTCATACACACACTTTCACTCACTCACACACACACCTCTGTCTCAGACGCACACTTTCACTCACTCACACACACACCTCTGTCTCGTACGCACACTTTCACTCTCTCACACATTCTCACTCACACACACCCCTCTGTCTCATACACACACTTTCACTCTCACACACATTCTCACTCACACACACACACCTCTGTCCCATACACACACTTTCACTCTCACACACATTCTCACTCACACACACACCTCTGTCTCATACACACACTTTCACTCACTCACACACACACCTCTGTCTCATACGCACACTTTCACTCACTCACACACACACCTCTGTCTCATACGCACACTTTCGCTCACTCACATACGCACCTCTGTCCCATACACACACTTTCACTCTCACTCTCACACTCTCACTCACACACGCACCTCTGTATCATACACACACTTTCACTCTCACTCACACACACACCTCTGTCCCATACACACGCTCACTCTCACTCTCACACACTCTCAGTCACACACGCACCTCTGTATCATACACACACTTTTAGTCTCACTCACACATACTCTCACTCACACACGCACCTCTGTCTCATACGCACACTTTCTCTCACACACACACTCCTCTGTCCCATACACACACACTCACTCTCACACACTCTCACTCACACACGCACTCTGTCTCATACACACTTTCATTCTCACTCAACATACTCTCGCTCACACACGCATTCTGTCACATACACACTTTCACTCCCACTCACACACGCACCTCTGTATCATACACACACTTTTAGTCTCACTCACACACGCA
>NW_025125459.1:0-1090 GCF_004010195.1 Chiloscyllium plagiosum | reverse complement strand
CGGAGATCACACAATTAGATTATGTATTAGAGGTGAGGGAGAGTTTAAATCGAGTCGGTGAGTTGGCTAAACAACATCGAAAGATGGCACAGCATAGAATGAAGCAGGACGCAGATAAAAGCTCAATGGCTCGGACCTTTTCCAAGTGGATGGCGTGTTACCAGTGATAGAAGACCCCTTCAAAGCCAGATTCAGCGGTCCCTATCAAATTGAGAAAAAAAATTGAGTCAGGTGAACTATCTAGGAAAAATGCCAGATGGAAAGAAACTGTATCAGGCATGTCATGTGAAGGTATTGAAAAAGTGTTAGACCAGAGAGAAAGATCCGGAGATACAGATGTTAGTTACTGCCCCGCAGAGTGAGGAATCAAATCCAGATGGTATGGATTTTTAGATGTCTCAAAGTACGTTTAAAAAATGAAGAAGTCCTTAAGGAGTGGGATTGCTTATTGATCAATCTGTCTCAGGAGTAAAGAACACAGTTGGAAGATTTGTTACTGAATATGATGATATATGTAAGATCCAGATAGGAAGGACGAATGCTGTTTTACATGAAGTAGACGTAGAGAATACTGTTCTGATAAAACACCTTCAAAGTTGCTATCAAATGTTACTGACATAGTAGTTGGAGCTGTACTCCTACAAGAAATGAGGATGGGATTGAACTTCCAATTGGTTTCTTTTTGAAGAAACTCAACATCCACCAGAGGAAATACTCCACGATCGAAAAAGAACTATTGAGTTTGGTACTGGCCTTACAACATTTTAATATGTATGTCATAAATAATCTGTCAGAGACGGTTATGTGCACGGATCATCGTCCCTTTACATCTTGGAATGCTTTAAAGACAAAGATATAAGACGATTTCATTGGAGTCTTATGTTGCAAACTTTCAATTTACAAATCGGACAGAGTGTGGGTCATAAAAATGCCATCACAGATGCAGTATTAATATGAACTTAGTTTGAAGTCATATGTATGTTATGGTAATTTGGTTAAGGAATAGAGAGAAAAAGAAGCCATCTTGTCATAATGATGACTCATTTTTTTCTTAAGGGGGATGGTGTTATGAAGGTGTATGTTTGTACGG
>NW_025125458.1:0-1090 GCF_004010195.1 Chiloscyllium plagiosum | reverse complement strand
CCCACTGAGTTGTGAGTCACAGATGAACAGCACGAAACAGAACCTTCGGTCAAATTTGTTCCCTTTTATATCTTTCCCCTCTCACCCTCAACCTATGCTCTCCTTCTTCTGGACTCTCCTACTCAGGGAAAAGACCTTATCTGCTTACCCTATCCATGCTACTACTGATTTTATAAACCTCTACGGAGGTCACTCCTCAGTCTCTGATGCTCCAGGGAAAGAAATCCCCAGCCTTTTTGCTCTCTTCCTGCAGCTCAAACCCTGGCAATATCCTTGTAAATCTTTGCTGAACCCTCTCAAGTTTCGCAACATCCTTCCGATTGATGGAGAACAGAATTGCACACAATATTCCAGAACTGGCCTAACCAATGTCCTGTACATAACCTTCCAACGTCTATACTCAATGCTCTGATCAATAAAGGAATGTATTCCAAACACTTCCTTCAATATCCTATCCACCTGCAACTCTACGTTCAAGGAAATATGAACATTCACTGCAAGATATCTTTGTTCATCAACACTATCTAGGAATTTGCCACTAAGTGTATCAGTCCTGTCAAGATTTACTTTTCCAACATGCAGCACATCACATTCATCTGAATTAAACTCCATCTGCCACTTCTCACCCATCTGAACAACATCCTGTTGTAATCTGAGGTAACCACTCTTCGCTGTCCACTATATCTCCAATTTTGGTGTCATCTGCAAACTTACTAACTATACCTCCTATGCTCATATCTAAATCATATTATATAAATGACTAAAAGTAGTGGACCCAGCACTGTTCCTTACGGCATTCCACTGGTCACATGCCTCCAATCTGAAAAACAACCCTCCACCACCACCCTGCCTTCCACACTTGAGCCAGTTCTGTACCCAAACGGCTAGTTCTCCCTGTATTCCATGAGATCTAACCTTGCTAACCAGTCTTCCATGGGGAACCTTTTCGAGCGCCTTACTGAATTCCATAGATCATGTCCACCTCTCAGCCCTCATCAATCCTCTTTGATACATCTTCAAATAACTCAATCACATTTGTGAGACATGATTTCCCACGCATGCTGACTATCACTAATCAGTCCTTGCTTTT
>NW_025125457.1:0-1090 GCF_004010195.1 Chiloscyllium plagiosum | reverse complement strand
CTCAGGTCCCTCTGCACAGACGCTGTCTTTTTTATTGTTATTCCGACCAAAATGGATGACTTCACATTTATTATAATTGTACTCAATCTGCCAGACCTTTGCCCACTCACTTAAACTATTTATGTTGTTTTGTAAAGTTTATCAGTCCTCTGCGCATTTGCTCTGCCACTCATTTCCATATCATCTACAATCTTTGAGACATTACACGTTGTCCCCAACTCTAAATCGTCGAAGTAAGCTGTGAATAATTGCGGTCCCAGCAGTGATCCCAGAGGCACACCAGTAGTCATTGATCAGCAACCAGAAACTCACTCTTTTATTCCCACTCTATGTTTCCTGTTAGTTAACCAATCCCCTACCAATGTGAATACATTACCCATAATGCCACGCATCCTTCCCTTCTGCAGCAGCTTTGTTTTTTCTTTGGCGGCACTGTGTCGAATATCTTTTGTAAATGTCGGTACACCACATGTTCTGGGATCACCCTGGTCATAATGTCTTCATAGATTTCCATTAAATTTGATAATCATGACCTGCCTTTCATGAACTGATGCTGTGTCTGTCCAACTGAACAATTTCTAACTCGATGCATTGCTATTTTTTCTCTGATTACAGATTGAAGTATTTTCCCCACTACACATGTTAGGCTAACTGGTCTATAATTCCCCACATTTTATCTACCCTTTTTAAACAATGGTGTCTGATTTCCTGTTTTCTAATCTGCTGGAACTGCACTAGAATCCAGTGAATTTAGAAAAATTCCACAAATGCATTTTCTATTTCTTCCACCACCTCTGCTAGTACCTTTGGATGCATTCCATCAGGGCCGGGAGACTTATCTACCTTTAGATCCATTAGCTTGCCCAACACTATCTCTCTTGTGGGAATGGCAGTTTCCAGGTCTTCGTATACCTTCCTCTCTTTGACAATTCAGGCACGTTATTGGTGTCCTTCACTGTGAAATCCGAATAAATATCTGTTCAATTCCTCGGCCATTTCCTCATTGAATCCCCCTTCTCACCCTCTTAAGGACCAATGGTTACCTTCGCCATTCTTCCAGTTCAAATATTTTTTAGAATCTTTTGCTGTC
>NW_025125456.1:0-1090 GCF_004010195.1 Chiloscyllium plagiosum | reverse complement strand
TGTAGTCACCCAATATTTTTCTCACTGTCAGTGTTTACTGATTTGCACCAACCAGAATTATTTTCCTTGTATCAGTGCTTACTGATTTTAACTGACCATAAATGTTTCAAACTGTCAGTGGTTAATGATTTTCACTGACTAGAAATTGTTTGAAGTGTTAGTGCTTACTGATTTGAATTGACCCTAAATGTTCCCAACTGCCAGAGTTTCCTGATTTGCACTGACCGGAATGTTTTTTCCATGTATCAGTGGTTCCTGATTTGTACTGACCCCAAATTAGTCTCAGTTTTGGAGGTTACTGATTTCTACTGACCCGAACCTTTTCTAAGTGTGGATGGTTACTGATTTGCACTGTCCCAAATTCTTTTGAAATGTCAGTGCTCACGGATTTGAACTGACCCATAATTATTCCAAATGTCAGCGGTTACTGATTTGGACTGGCCTGTACAATTTCTACTTTTTTGTGATTACTGATTTGTACTTACCCAATATTTTTCGAAGTGTCAGTGCTTACTGATTTGAACTGACCCTAAATGTTTCCACCTGTCGGTGGTCACTGATTTTTACTGACTTGAAATTTGTCTGTCAATGGTTATTGATTTGAACTGAACCAAATTTTTCCAACTGTCGGTTCTTATTGATTTCTGCTGACCTGAAATTATTCCAAGTGTCAGTGGTTACTGATTTGCAGTGCCCCGAAGTTTGTCGAAGTATCAGTTTCCGGATTTATACCGACCAGAATCAGCGGTGACTGATTTGTACTGACCGCAAATTATTCTCTGTGTCAGTGGTTACTGATTTTCACTGACTAGAAATTGTTTGAAGTGTCAGTGCTGACTGATTTGAATTGACCCGAAACTTTTCCAACTGTCAGTGTTTCGGGATTTGCACCGACCAAAGTTTTTTCCATGTACCAGTGTTTACAGATTTGGACTGACCCGAACATTTTCTCAGTGTCGGTAGTGACTGATTTTTACTGAGCACAAATGTTGCTAAGGCGTGGATGGTTACTGATTTGCATTGTCCCAAAGTTTTTCCAAGAGTCAGTGTTTTGACTAGAATTTTTTTCCATGAATCACTGGTTACTGGT
>NW_025125455.1:0-1090 GCF_004010195.1 Chiloscyllium plagiosum | reverse complement strand
CCTCTTGATGTTCCATTTTACTGTTTCCCACCAGTGCGCTGGCGACACAAACAAGGGCTTCACGGTTCTCCAACCTGCATAGTCCCTCTCGAGCTCCTCAATGTTTCCCGGGATCAATAGCTTTGTGTTCAGCTTCCAAGTTCCCTTCCCAGCCCGCTGCTCATCCTGTAGGTGACAGTCGGCCAGCGAGAGGCAGTGGTCAGAGAAGAACACCGGCTTGACGTCGGTGGATCTGACCGAGAGCGTTCGGGACACAAACAGGTAATCTATCCTTGAGCGGATAGACCCGTCTGCCCGTGACCAGATGTATCTACGCTGCGCTCGGTCTGCAGGGGTGCTGAAGACGTCGTGAAGCTTGGCATCTTTTACCGTATCCATCAGGGCTCTGGATGTGGTGTCCAGCTTACTGTCCCCCCGCCGGATCATCCATCTGCATCAATGATACAGTTGAAGTCTCCGGCCAGAATGACCGGCCTGGACGTAGCCAGCAACAGTGGAAGCTGCTGCAGGACGGCCAACCGTTCACTCTTACCCACTGGGGCGTACACATTAATCAGTCTCAGGGGAGCATTCCTGTACATGATGTCGGCGACGAGGAGGCGCACGCCCACCACCTCCTTAACCTCGGAGATGGTGAAGTTGCCTCCTCTCAACAGGATACCCAGGCCAGAGGCGCGGGTATCGTTGCCCCTCGACCAAACTGACGGCCCATGGGCCCATAAGCTCGACCATCTCCTGTAGCTGCTGAGGTGCGGTACCCCACACTCCTGCAGGAACAGGACGTCGGCTTTAACGTTGGCCAGGAAGGCCATCGTAGAAACACATCGCGTAGAAACGCATCGATTTGATGCTACGCACATTGATGCTGGCAACTCTTATCCCCATTTTAACAGTTTACAAGGTTAACAGTGTCCATTTGCTGCTGGTCTTGCCCCTCTGGGGTAGTTGTGTGCATTCCCGTGGTGACGGCAAACTGCTGGACCATGCCAGGGCTGAGGAAGCTGTCCGGCTCCACGCTGGAGCCATTTCCCCGCTCTGGTGTCTTCGGGTCGAGCCCAGGGTCCGCATGGTCCAGTTCTCCATCTGACAG
>NW_025125454.1:0-1090 GCF_004010195.1 Chiloscyllium plagiosum | reverse complement strand
ATTTTCATGCACTCTGAATTACAAAATCAGAATGAATTGGCAAGATTGATTGGTTTTTATATCTTTAAACATTGTCAGTGATCTGTGTCATTGCCTCATGGTTAATTTGAAGCATAGCTGCATTGATTAATGTTCACCTGGACCATTCCTTTAAAAAAAACTGAGCATTGAACATCCAATTGGCAATATGAGGGCAAGTGTAGGAAGGAGACCGTTAAAACAAAGGGAGAGTGCTTGTGTTCCTCATGCAAAGAACTGGCACTTCAACAACAGGAAGTGAAATAAAGTGCCAGTTGCATTTTTGTTTAATTATTTCTGAGTTTCTTAGCAGTGGAACCCGATGCTACAAGGTGAGCAACCCCAAAGGCCAGGACAGATACAACTCAATTATTCACGCAAAACTGGACAATTACTTAATGGACAAAATGTTACAGAAACACAGGAGTAGACACTGGAATGGGACCAGCCAGAGGAATCAGATGCTGAAGGGTAGAAAATAAAGTAATCAGCTGAAATGGTTAGGAACATCACATTCTCAATCCACCTCACAGAACCAGCCGAGACACCATAACACCAGAGGAAATATCAGTTTAGTACAGGAGCACTGTGCAGATCAGGGTAATGTACTGATAAATACAACTTGACAATCTGTGAAACGTCTGCTGACTACAGCAGTACATTGATGTATAAACCATGCTCGATACCTGGCTGGCACGTGGAGCTGTGTTAACTACACCTGTACGTTGATCTATAAACTCGGACTGGATATCTGTCCAACGCAGGGGAATATGCAGACCATGCTGGTCCATTTATATTTAATGCGAACCACATATCTGCCAACCTTGGGTGCTGTGTAGTGAACACCAGTGAATTAATCTGTAATCCTGGAGCAGTTATCCTCCCAGCATGTAGAGCTGCATCCACCAGGCCAGTGCATTGCTCAGTAACACTGTGGTGGGCAGACTTGCAGCCCATGCTGGAAGTGAGAGAATGTGTGGCTCCCATCCATTTACAGCTCCATATCTACACTGTGCCAGGACAAAGGGTGCTGTGGGTATCAAATTCACTGCCAGGAAGAGATCTCAGGGCA
>NW_025125453.1:0-1090 GCF_004010195.1 Chiloscyllium plagiosum | reverse complement strand
GCGATGTTTGGGAAAGCAAATCAGGGCAGGACTTATTCCGTTAATGGGTCAGGTTCTTGGGAGCATTCCTAAACAAAGAGAGCAAGGTACCTTGGGGAGCAAGATACATCGTACCTTGAAATTGGGTCGTTGATAGGCGGAATAGAGCATAACTCGTAGAACACCAAACATAAAACCATACAACGCAGTGCAGGTGCTTCACCTGTCGATGTTGTGCCGAACATTTATCCTGCTGTCAGATAAAACTAACTTACATACTCTTAATTTTACAGTCATCCATGTGCCTATCCAAAAGTCGCTTGAGCGTCCACAATGTGTCTGACTGTAGCATCACTGCTGGCAATGCATCCCACGCACCCACCACTCTGTGAGTAAAGAACTTACATCTGACATCTCCACTAAAACCTTCCTATAATCAACTTAAAATTATTATCCCTCGTGATAGGCTTTTCTGGACTGCGAAATGTCTTTGGCAACCAACTCTATCTATGCCTCTCATCAGCAAGTCCAACTTTATTAAGAGATCACTCATTTTTCTTCAGTTCAATGAGAAAAACTCTCACTCCCTCAAACTTTCCTCAGAAGACATGCCTTTCACTCCAGGAAACATCCTGGTATATCGTATCTGCACCATCTCTAAAGCTTCTCCATCCCTCCGAGAATGAGGTGACCAGAACTGATCACAGTATTCTAAATAAAGTGAAGAAGGCGTTTGGTATGCTTGCCTCTATTGGGCAGTACATTGATTTGCGAGCTCATGTCACGGCTACACACGACATTGGTTCGGTTATTTTCAGAATATTTCGTGCAATTCTGGTCACTGAAGGAAGGATGCTGTGAAACTTGAAAGGGTTCAGATAAGATATACAATTATCTTGTCCGGTTTCACGGGCTTGAGCTTCAGGGAGAGACTGAATAAGCTGGGACAGGGTTTTATCCCCGGGAGCGTCAGACAGTCATTTATGAATTAGCGTTGGTTTATAAAATTATGAGAGACATGGCTTGCGTAAATAGACAGGGTCATTGTTCCTGGTTTTGTGGGGAATTCCAGAACGATAGAGTATAGGATTAGAGTGATAGGGGAACCTTT
>NW_025125452.1:0-1090 GCF_004010195.1 Chiloscyllium plagiosum | reverse complement strand
GAACTTATTATCTCCAACCTCGCGTGGGTCAGGAAATTACCCATAGGCACTTTCCAGATTCTTCATGGTCCATGGCCTGTGGACCACCACTGGATACCCTTCTGGACCTGCAACTTCAACCATTGGAGCTTGCAGAACTACCTGGCTAGGCGATCGTACACCACTACTCTCACCGTCTGACTCGTCATCCGTCGGGGGCAATCGCGAGCAGGCCCGGGATCCTTTTCCATCTTGGAGTGGCCGCCCTTCTTTTGGCTTCTTGCTTCAGTTGATTCGTGGTACGAAGTGTTACCGTTGAGTCAGCAGACCTTGAGGTGGCGCTGCTGACTAGGAACCTTCGCCAGGCGGATCTAGTAGGGGGGCTGTAGGAATTGGAGGGCAGTCATCAAGGTCAGGATCTGAAACCGACTTAAGGCACTGCACAGCTCCGTTCGGTTGCTTCCTGAGCGCGTCTCCATGTGTGCTAGCGTTTGTACGTGTATTTGATCTACCTTTGACTTGAGATATCTTTTCTCTGATATCTGCCTTAGCCTTCCACATGTTATAAGCACTCCAATTCACAGGTTCTATTTTCCCTTCTGTTTCTCCTTCTCTCTCTCTCCTTCAACCTCGACCTCAATATTTCCAACTGTCTTTTAGTAAAACTTCCTCCCTCTGGAAAACCAAATTCCTTGACCCACAATTCTAACTGCTTTACAGACTCTGGGCCGTAATTATTTCGCATGTATTTTATTTTTGGTTGCCCATTCCAAGTCCTCGGTGGACCCTCTTTTTGTTTGCTCTTGCCAGAGCCCATTTTTAGCGTAACTGAAAAAGCGTTCAGTTCTCTCTCTCACGCGCAGTATCATTATATTTCCGCTTTGACTTGCTTTATTACCTCCGCAGATCCCCTCTCGCCTTCGGCGCGTCCGCCTCAATGCCTTTGTTTTCGTAAACCAAGAAACCAAGCACCCGGTACGTCTTTGGCGAGTCTAACTCAGCCAGTTATGACTCCAAGTCTAAAACCACACTAAATCACTGTCTCTTAAGCACTCCAGACTCGGCAATCCTTTCCCTAGAGTTTAGCTCAAATACCACGCGAGAATTTACT
>NW_025125451.1:0-1090 GCF_004010195.1 Chiloscyllium plagiosum | reverse complement strand
GTTGTGTTCCCCCGTGTCCTGTTGTTTCCCCTGTGTCCTGTTGTGTTTCCCCTGTGTCCTGTTGTGGTCCCCCTGTGTCCTGTTGTGGTCCCCCTGTGTCCTGTTGTGTTCCCCCTGTGTCCTGTTGTGTTTCCCCTGTGTCCTGTAGTGTTTCCCCTGTGTCCAGTTGTGTTTCCCCAGTGTGCAGTTGTGTTCCCCCTGTGTGCAGTTGTGCTCCCCCTGTGTCCTGTTGTGTTTCCCCTGTGTGCAGTTGTGTTCCCCCGTGTCCTGTTGTGTTTCCCCTGTGCCCAGTTGTGTTCCCCCTGTGTCCTGTTGTGTTCCCCTTGTGTCCAGTTGTGTTCCCCCGTGTCCTGTTGTTTCCCCTTTGTGTTCCCCCTGTGTCCTGTTGTGTTCCCCCTGTGTGCAGTTGTGTTCCCCCTGTGTCATGTTATGTTCCGCTGTGTCCTGTTGTGTTTCCCCTGTGTGCTGTTGTGTTCCCTCTGTGTCCTGTTGTGTTCCCCCTGTGTCCTGTTGTGTTCTCCCTGTGTCCTGTGGTGTTCCCCTGTGTCCAGTTGTGTTCCCCCAATGTCTTGTTGTGTTCCCCCTGTGTCCAGTTGTGCTCCCCCTCTGTGCAGTTGTGCTCCCCCTGTGTCTGTTGTGCCCCCTGTGTGCAGTTGTGTTTCCCCTGTGTGCAGTTGTGTTCCCCCTGTGTCCTGTTGTGTTCCCCCTGTGTCCAGTTGTGCTCCCCCTGTGTGCTTTTGTGTTCACCCTGTGTCCTGTTGTGTTCTGCCTGTGTGCATTTGTGTTTCCCCTGTGTCCAGTTGTGTTCCCCCTGTGTGCAGTTGTGTTCTCCCTGTGTGCAGTTGTGTTCCCCCTGTGTCCTGTTGTGTTTCCGTGTCCAGTTGAGTTCCCCTGTGTGCTGTTGAGTTCCCCCTGTGTGCAGTTGTGTTCCGCATGTGTCCTGTTGTTTTCCCCCTCTGTGCAGTTGTTTTCCCCCTGTGTGCTGTTGTGTTACCCCTCTGTGCAGTTGTGTTCCCCCTGTGTCCTGTTGTGTTTCCCCTGTGTCCAGTTGTGTTCCCCTTGTGTTCTGTTGTGTTCCCCCTCTGTGCAG
>NW_025125450.1:0-1090 GCF_004010195.1 Chiloscyllium plagiosum | reverse complement strand
AGGATGCAGAACTCTTAATCATTATTTTGAATTGTAATCAAACAGTATTGAATTGAAAGATGTTGGTTGGAATTATTTGTTCAGGAACTGTGATTAATATCACTCTCCGTGGAATGTAATTATACAAGTGGAAGGTTTCCATCTTTTAATAATAAATCGGCTCTTTTCAATACGTTTTTCCATAGTATGGGCAGGAGTATCACCGACAGCACTAACATGGATCAGCAGCTCCAAAGAGAGGGATAGAAGAGATCACAATCTGAGAACATTAGACTGGAAAGATCCAACAATGGATCAGTATCTGCGAACATTAGATTGGAATGTTCCAACAATGGATCAGAACCTGAGAACATTAGATTCCAATGTTCTAACAATGGACTGGAATTTATCGCATGGTCTTCACTGGTTTTCCCAGCCTTTAAAATCATTAGCTTGGCGGATCTATAATGTACTGCTGGCTCTTCAAGCTTGTTACTATCCCATCTCGCCGGAGTTGGTATTCCTGGTGAGTTAATCCAGCTGTCTACTCCAGCAGTTTTACCTGAATTACTCAACATTTTCTTAAAAATTTGGAATGTTGGAAGTCAACGTGTTCAGTTCCAATGAAAAATTCCAATCCTGAGAAATTATAATTAGCAAGTTACTATTTACAACATACTGACCAATATGTGAGGAGGAAACAGACTGTTCTACAATGCTCTAATCCTCCTAGCCCTTCGCAGAACTACATTTCAATATCCTCCACCAATCACTAATCCTGTCTAATACCACCATCATGATATCCCAGTTTCCTCCTCAGCCTCAGTGCAACTTCTGAGTAAACCATCATTTGTGCCTTTGTTAAATTTTGATTCACTTGTTTCAAGTCCCTTCCAAGCATGTGCCCAGTACCAAATAATTGCACTTGAGATGGTTAAAATGTTCTCTGCACAGAATCTGTCAGATGGGAAGACAGTGCATGGTGCTCAAGTCATTCACTCATAATCCAGAGCCACAGATTAATAATCTGTTGAATCTCATGAAGAAAATTGGTGGCATTGAAATGAAACCATCGTCGTTATTTATAGAAAGCCCATCTGCTTGTCTCATG
>NW_025125449.1:0-1090 GCF_004010195.1 Chiloscyllium plagiosum | reverse complement strand
GTCTATCTTATACGTTGCAGGCAAGGATGCCCGAAAGCATGGTACATTGGAGAAACCAAGCAAAGGCTACGACAACAGATGAATGGGCATCACACAACAATCAACAGACAGGGAACACTTCAGTGGTCCAAGATATTCAGCCTCGGACCTTCGGGTGACCATTCTCCAAGGTGGACTTCGGGACAGGCATCACCATTGCACTATATACACACACACAGATACTCCTATACACACACTCTCTCTCACACATAGACACTCCTATACACACATACACACGGACACACATATACACAGACGCGCACACAGACACCCCCACACACCTCTACAGACACACACACTCCCACACTCACACATGCACCCACTCAAAGACTTCAGACACTCTGCACTTACTACACACACACATACATTTTCTCACACTCACAACCCCCAACCCAGACAGACATACACACACACACAAAGACCTACATGCATTCATATATTTTGTGGTGTGAATTTGTACTTGCAGAGTAAAATTGTACTTTGCATTCATGTAGAACTCTGAGTTCAAAAACTGCATGAATTTATGTGAAACTCCGCACAACAGGTCAGGCAGCAGCGGAGGGGCGGGAGAATCGATGTAGCTGTCTGGGATAGAGAGGCCCCAACAGTCATTACTCTCTGAGAGAAGGAAACACTCCCCAAACATATACCCTAACCTATTGAAATGAACAAATGATATGAACGCAGCGTCAGAGTGACTTTGACCTGACATCACGGCAGGATTTGAATGGTCAAGATGTTCAGGCGCCTGAACAAAATTGAACTTAATGGGAATCAGGTCTAAACTCCCCACTGGTTGGGTCATTCAAAATACAATGTGGCAGGTGGACATCAATTCTCTCAGTCCCTGGATATCTCTGTGGGGAATCCTCAGGGAAACTTTCTCGACACAAAACAACTTCAGCACCTTCATCAATTTATTTCCCTTCATCATACGATCAGAATGGGGATGTTCAGTGAAGATCACACAATGTTCAGAACAATGTGTCGCCTCCTCAGGTGCGAAAGTATCAAACCGAGACAACATTTAAGCTTCAGCTGTTAAAGTGTC
>NW_025125448.1:0-1090 GCF_004010195.1 Chiloscyllium plagiosum | reverse complement strand
TATTCGATACAAGTTGTGTTTTCCATTAAACGTCTTCACTCCTCGTTCTTTGGTCAGCTGCCCTGGTCAGGGTCAGCAGTTCCTCCTGACCATCAATGCGCCCATCCATACCACTTTCGCCCACATCATTGTAAACATTCCCAAGAAATCTCCCATTAAACTTCTTTGCTCCAAACAAAACATTCCCAGAGTCGGGAATCTCTCCACAAAGTGAGATTTATTTATCTCTGTACATCGTGCAAAGCAGAAGGTTGTGAAGAGATTCTTGAAAAATTTTGCCAATTGGCAGGTGGGGAAACTGTCAAGAAGCAAAGCAGAAATCCGCGTCTCGAGTTTTTTGAATCTTTATGTATTCCTTGGGAAGCGGATCCAGAGGCGAATGAACGATGAACTGTTCGACAGAGCAGAGAGAGTTTAGAAATCTTTCCGTGCTTGCGGAGGCCAGGGCTTTGACTCTGATGCCCTCCGGACATGAACTGATCTGTGACATTGAAATGATTCTCGCTCCTGTACGTCAGGACGTCAAATCTCATTTCAGTTCCGGGACACTGAGAAAACACGGTCACAGACAAGACACTTAAAGGCTGGAAGAGACACGGTCCCGGTTGGAGGAGAACTGGTTCCTGGTGTCATATTTGTGTCTTTCGAGGGTGAGAGCAGACTATTCCCATGTCTTCAGAATGAATTACCAAGGATTTATTTTCGAAAGGTAAAGCTAATTAAGGAGTATTTTCCATGGGGGAGGAGCAGACTAAAGCTTGCATTCGGTATCATTGACGCCGTTGGCTCATCAGTCTCTGTGGCGGTGTTAGTCAGTGCGTTCGGCTCTTCACTAACAGGTGCCGTTCTCCCTCGACCCAGGAAGGGAGTGACAATCACAACGTCCTTTTTTCTTCAGCTGCACAGTTCCGGGGTTTTACCGTGGTCAGGAATATGTTCGTCATGAGGCACGAAGGGAGTAGGTCCAGGTTTTAGGAGAGCTGGTTCCCGGTGACATGACTGTGTCGGCAAGGCGTGGTATCAGACTGTTCACAGTTTCCACAACGAAAGCCCCAGAATTCATTTTGGAAACGTCAAACCAATCGAGGGC
>NW_025125447.1:0-1090 GCF_004010195.1 Chiloscyllium plagiosum | reverse complement strand
TCTTCGATCAGTTAAACATTACTAAGAACTTCAGAGTCAACATCACACAGCACCAGACTGTACCGAACAGACATATTTAGAAGCACTAGCGTTCCATGCACTGCTTCTTCATCAGGTATTTGTCAACTGTTGGAATCTAAAATGGCTTTGTGTGATTTTTAAATTTGGCCACCCCAGTCCAACACCAACACCTCCAAGTCATAGGTACCATCGACACCACGAACCGCCGGTTAAAGTCCAAATGATCTTCCAAAAGATCGCGCATATTGACACACACATCAAGTTTCTCCAGAAAAACACCCACCTGATGAAGGAGCGACTCGTTGGAAGCTAGTGCTTCCAAATAAACCTGCTGGACTATGCCCTGATGTTGTGTAATTTTTAACTTTGTCTACTCAACTCAAACACTGGCACTTCCATATCATAGACAACATCAGTCATGTACCACCGTTGTCAGAGAATGCAATCCTGGAATAGCCCAATACATTGTTCATAGGTACGTTTCCTTTTCGGAAACCAACGCACTCAATCGCTGCAGCTCCTGTGTATGAAAAGCACAGAAAAGAAATAGCTAAGACTCAGTTTTTACAGTATTTTGAAACTCTTTGGGAAGTGGAATCAGAGGAGAATGAAGGATTAACTGCCCGACTGTGCAGAGAGAGGGAAGACATTTTTCCCTTCTTTGAAGAGTTGGGGTATTCACTGATCTAAGGCAAGAAAATGATTCCTGGTAGAGCTGCGCTCTCTGCATCAGGAGCAAGAATTCCTGATTTCTTGAACGGTAATGAAACCCAGGCCACTCAGTTAAAGCGCTGAATACTAACCACAAGACCACCAGGGATGAGGGCAGAAGCAGTTGCACAGTTTCTTCATAACACAGTTTTTGGATTTATGTGACTGCAGATATGTTTTCCCCCAAACATGATTGAATTATCGAGTGTTTACAGCACAGAATTGGTCCCTTCACCTCATTACCCAGCACTGGATCTGTAACCTTGTAATCTCTGACGTTTCACGTGTTCATCTCAATGCTAATTTCTCTGGAATCTTTTAATATTGTACGACACAATAAATGGGATTAAAGTTAGAG
>NW_025125446.1:0-1089 GCF_004010195.1 Chiloscyllium plagiosum | reverse complement strand
TGTCGGCGAGTTATCACAGAGAAAGTGCTGTATAGTCGGTGAAATATCACAGGAAAAGTGCTGCAATGTCGGTGGGTTATCGCAGGGAAAGTGCTGCACTGTCGGTGGGTTATCACTGGGAAAGGGCTGCACTGTCGGCGGGATATAACAGGGAAAGTGGTGCCCGGTGTTCGGGTTATCACTGAGACATTTCTGCACTGTTGGTGTATTATCGCAGGGCACGTTCTGCACAGTTGGCAGGATATCACAGAGAAAATGCTGCACTGTCGATGGGTTATCACACAGAAAGTGCTGCATTGTTGGTGGGATATCACAGGGAAAGTGCTGCACTGTCAATGGGTTATCACAGAGAAAATGCTGCACTGTCATAGGGTTATCACAGAGAAAGTGCTGAACTATCGTAGGGTTATCACAGAGAAAGTGCTGCACTGAAGGAGAGTTATCACGGAGAATCTGCTGCACTGTCTGAGGGTTTTCACAGAAAAAACTGCTGCACTGTCGGCGGGTTATCACAGAGAAAGAGCAGCACTGTCGGTGGGTTATCACAGGGAAAGTGCTGCACTGTCAGAGGGTTATCATAGAGAAAGTGCTGCACTGTCAGAGGGTTATCACATAGAAAATGCTGCACTGTCGGCGGGTTATCACAGGGAAATTGCTGCACTGTCAGAGGGTTATCACAGGGCAAGTGCTGCACTGTCGATCGGTTACCACAGGGTAAGTGCTGCACTGTCAGTGGGTTAACACAGATGAATTGCTGCACTGTCGCAAGGATATCACAGAGAAAGTGCTGCACTGTCAGCCGGGTATCACAGAGACGTTTCTGCACAGTCGGTGTATTATCACAGGGCACGCTCTGCACAGTCGGCAGGTTATCACAGAGAAAATGCTGCACTCTCGGTAGGTTATCACAGAGAAAGTGCTGCACTGTCGGTGGTTTATCACAGAGAAAGTGCTGCACTGCGGTGGGTTTCCACAGGGAAGGTGCTGCACTGCGGTGGGTTTCCACAGGGAAAGTGCTGCACTGTCGGTGGGTTATCACAGGGAAAGTGCTGAACTGTCGGCAGGTTATCAAAGGGAAAGTGCTGCACT
>NW_025125445.1:0-1089 GCF_004010195.1 Chiloscyllium plagiosum | reverse complement strand
CACCGATTTCGGCAGTCTCAACTTTCCCCCATTGTCGCAGCGGCTCGGGCGAGCGAGATCGGACTGAGAGACCCTGGAAACAAGACGTGTAGACGCGACGCGACGGGTTCAGTTGGGTAACTCTTGTGCAAAAAAACGGGTAAGATAAAGGTCTTAAAAGAGTATTATCCTGGCGACCGGGGTAGGCAGCGGGTTTTGTTTTGTTGTCAGTCTTTGCCACGAGCGAGGCGCACTAAGACGCGGTGGGTTGGTCGTGTAACTATTATGGACTTAAGACCCACATTCACGGGCGGCCGGGATTTGCAGCAGCATTTGTTCTTTCGCCGTGGTTCGAGGTCCGCTGAGACGTAGTGTTTTGACGGGTAACTCTTATGTACACAAGACCGATCTAGATTTGTAGCGACATTTGTTGTTGTGGTCTTTGCCACGGACGAGGCGCACTGAGACGCAGCGGATTGGTCGGGTAACTCTTATGGACTTAAGGCCTGCATTCGAGCGGCCATGATTTGCAGCATTACTTGCTGTTTCGCCGCGGTGCGAAGGGTACTAAGACGTGGTGGTTCGGTCGGGTTACTCTTGTTTACATAAGACACGGGTAAAGGTAAATTTCGGGCGACCAAGGTTGACAACGGTTTTTGCTGTCTGGTATTGCCGCGGGATGGGGCGCGCATTCGACCAGGTAACTCTTGGGCACAGACCAAGGTATGAAAATTGACCTTTAAGTATTACCATGGTGGTCGGTATCGTAGAGAAGTACATGGGGAATGGCAACTTACAAACATAGAGAAGAAAGGTCTTTAATTGGCTAGATCAATCTAACGAGTAAGGTGTCAGGTATGAACATTGACCTTTAAGTATTACCTTGGTGGTTGGTACCGTAGAGAAGTACATGGGGAATGGCAACTTACAAACATAGAGAACAAAGGTCTTTAATTGGCTAGATCAATCTAACGAGTAAGGTGTCTAACTGATTCGATCACCCAGCCATAGACCGGTTTTTAAGAGAGGAAATCCCCCACGCGAAGGTCTGAAGTGGGTGTGGAAGAATGTGACACTGGACCTCAGAGAGGTTAATTAAAATTACATAAA
>NW_025125444.1:0-1089 GCF_004010195.1 Chiloscyllium plagiosum | reverse complement strand
ATGGGAAGGGAGGGTGGGTGAAGAATGTGTAAGTCGGCGGACGGTTTCTAAAATGATTGAATTTGATGTTGGGTCCTAACGTTTTCATGGTCTGTCGGTAGAAAATGAGTTGCGTGTCTTCCAGCTTGTGTTGTGTCTTGAAGGAGCACTGCAGCAAACCAGAGACTGAAATGATGGCCTGGGAACACAGTGTCTAGATTTGAGTGGTGCTGGAAAAGCACAACAGTTCAGACAGCATCCGAGGAGCAGTGAAATCGACGTTTCGGGCAACAGCCCTTCATCAGGAATACAAGCAGAGAGCCTGAAGAGTGGGAACACAGTGTAATATTGAAGTTACGGAGACTGGAAGATCGGGATAGTTTTTGTTGATTCTGGACAGAACGTAAGTGATCTCAGCTTTGTCACTGACTTTATTTTCCTCTCTCCATTGGAGAGAGATTACATTCTGAGCAGGAAATACAGTAGCCTCGATTAACTGAAGTGCAGAGAAATCTCTGGAACATGCGACCGGGAGCTTCCAGAGTGAGGAGAGATATCTGAAACCAGCAGGAAATGTAACTGACAACATCGAACGTTACAATGCAGTACAGGCACTTCGGCCCTCCGTGTTGCCGCAAGCTGTAAAATAATGTGATGTCCATTGTAATGGTAAATTAACATTTATTTTAAATCCAATAAAAGCACAGGGAAACAAATAAGTAATTATTTGACTTTGCAGAGGCATGTGTTGCAGACAGACAGAAAAAAATGTTAAGTTAAACCGAAATAATAGCAGACATACAAGGCCAGTAAACTACCATACCAGGGACAAACAGTCAAGGAATGAGAAAAAAAATTCTTTTGATGTGGAAGGCACCTTTCCTCACATACCATTGGCGAAGGCATCCAGCGAGAGGTGGCAGGATTTGAGACGATGCATACTGCAGGCACAAAAAAACGAAAGATTGTGTTTTCAGCGACGATGTGCGTACCTGTTTCAATGCACACATAAGGACAGATATGAAGAAACTAAATTGGCTAACTCAGGCAGATAGAGCAGTCCAGGTAACCCCCGCCAAGAGGGTAGCCTGGCGATAAGGTATGGTAGAT
>NW_025125443.1:0-1089 GCF_004010195.1 Chiloscyllium plagiosum | reverse complement strand
CTCTTTGATAACCATATTCACTGCACGATGCTACTAATTTGATCATCTGCAAACTTCCGAACAATGACTCCTATATTCTCAATCAAATCGTTTATGTAGATGACACATATCAGTGGATCCAGCCCCGATCCTTACAGCACACCTTATGGTCACAGGCCTCCAGTCTGAGCAACAATCCCCTTCCACCACCCTCTGTCTCCAACTGTCAAGCCAATTTTGTATCCAGTTGGCTAGCTCTCCCTGATCCCATGTGGTCTAACCTTCTGAACCAGTATATCATGCTAAACCCTGTCAAAGGTCTTGCTGACTTTAGTGTAGACAATGTATGGTCATCACTTCAACAAAAGCAATCAAGTTAGTGAGACCTGACTTTGTACTGACTAGCTTTCATCAATCCTTGCCTTTGCAAATGCATGTAACTCCTGCCTGGCAAAATCACTTCCACAACCTACCCATCACTGACAGCTGGCTAATTGGTCTTTAGTTCCCTAGCATTCCATCAACACGTTTCTCAAAAAATGGACCAAAACTATATTCTTGTCATAGTTGTACAGCATGGAAACAGACCCTCCAGTTGGTAGAAAACATAATCTCAAACTAAACCCATCCCAGCTGCCTGTTGCTGGCCCATATCCCTCCAAATGTGTCCTATTCACGTACTTATCAAAATGTCTGAAAAACATTGTTATTGTACCCACATCCACCCCTTCCTCAAGAAGTTCATTCCACACTCAATCCGCCCTCTGTGTAACAATTTGACCCTCATGTCATTCTTTTGAAGATTTCTCTCCCCTAACCATAAAAATGTGGCCCCTTCTCTTGAGACTCCCCCATCCTGGGGAAAATGCAGCGACCGTTCACTCTATCTATATCTCTCATTATCTTATAAACTTCTATAAGGTCACCTCTCAATCTCCAGGCTCCTGTGAAAAACGAGTCAGCATATCCTGCCATTTTTCACAACGCAAACCTTCCATACCCAGCAACATCTTGGTATATCTCTTCTGAACCCCTTGCAGCAGAATAATATCCTCCCTATAACTGGGTGACCAGATCTGGACAAGAGTGTTGCAGAAGAGGCCTCACCAA
>NW_025125442.1:0-1089 GCF_004010195.1 Chiloscyllium plagiosum | reverse complement strand
AATGTTGGGATATGAGAGGTCATCCATTTTGGTTGGACTAACAGCAAACTAGATGATGAAATGGTGAAAACATGCAGCAGGCTGCTGTGCAGAGGGAGCTGGGTGTCCTTGTGCATGAATCACAGGAAGTTTGTTTGCAGGTGCAGCAGGTAATTAAGGCAGTGAAGGCAATATTGTCCTTCCTTGCTAGAGGGATGGTTATGCTGCAGCTGTACAGGGTGCTGGGGAGGCCACACCTGGAGTACTGTGTACAGGTTTGGTCTCCTTACTTCAGGAAGAGGTACTGACACTGGAGGGTGTACAGAGGAGGTTCACTAGTTTGGGTCAGGAGTTGAGGATTGGTGCATGTGGAGAGATGAGAAAACTGGTTCTATAGTCATTGTAATTTAGAAGAATGGGAGGTTGGATAGGAAACAATAAAATTATGAAGGGAGTAGATAAGACAGAAGCAGGGAGGCTATTTCCACTGGGGGTGGGTCAAACTACAGAGCATTACCTCAAAATAAGGGGGAGCAGATTTAGAACTGAGCTCAGGAGGAGGTTCATCAGCTAAAGGGTTGTGAATCTGTGGAATTCCCTGCCGAGGGCAGCATTTGACGTTATCAACTTGAATGCCTTTAAGGCAAAATGTAGATTTGTGAATAGGAAAGGAATTAAAGGTTATGGTGAGAGATCAGGAAAGTGGAGCGGAGGCCATGAGAAGCTCAGCCCTGATCTTATTGAATGGCAGAGCAGGCTTGAGGGGCCAGATGAAAGTTCTTGCCTTGTGCCATCAAAATTGGCCTTTGTCCAATTCAGAACCTTAACTTTTAGATCTGGTATATTATTTTCTGTAACTACTTTAAAACTAGTAGAATTATCAGAGACTCCCAACAGTGTGGAAGCAGGTCATTCAGCCCATCATATTAATACTGATCTGGAAAGCCTCCTAACCTCCTCCTATAACATTGCACTTCTCAGGGTCAGCCAACCTACACATCCCTGAACATTATGGGCAATTCAGCCTGGACAATCCACCCAACCTGCACATCTTTGGACTGTGGGAGGAAACCAGAACACCCGGACGAAATCCATGCAGAAAACCCCAAT
>NW_025125441.1:0-1089 GCF_004010195.1 Chiloscyllium plagiosum | reverse complement strand
TCCCCTTTAACGTTATTTACAGCTCGATCGCTACGCAGGCAACTCCCTGTGCCTCCCATTGTTGCTAATTTAATTACTCTTAATGAGGTTTGGTGTCACCTTCTTCCACACCCCCTTCAGGGTCCTGACTAGACACCTTGCTCGTCCCATTAATCTGACCAATTATCTTCTTTTTGAGACTTCGACTGTTTTCCATAAATCACTTTTATGTAAGGAAAAAGAGATTAGTTAGAAACCGATAGTAAGGCAGTCATGACCTGTAAAAAGAACAGGAGTTAACATTTTATTTCATAATCTGTAAAATCTTTAACCTTAAAAGAAATCATGTTAAAATTTCCATAGTAGAAATCAGTTTCAAAACAGTCCCAGATCTCAAGCTCCAGGGAACAAAGCACAAACATTCAATCACCAACAAACAAATGTGCATTCAAACCGAATCACAAAGGGTTAAACTTTCTACTAGCTGTACAGCTCTTTCTCTCTCTCTCTCTCACACACACATAGACACCATGTCTCACAGACACTTTGAGGTACCCGCAACGACTCCTCTAGCTTTTGTATATTTTTCTGGGCATCTGGCCATAAGTTAGTTACGAAGTGCACACTCAGTAGCCCTTCAGCTACTAGCCCTTCTGACACGGGCTGTTTTCCATGGACATATGCTTAATTTTATATATCCCCAATTTCCCATACTTTCGTACACCCAACCACCAAGGCAATACTTAAAGGTCTCTTTTCTTACCTTGGTCTGTGCACAGAGTTACCTGGTCATTTCGGTGCACCCTGTCCCGCGGCAATTCCTACAGCAAATACCGCTTCCCCCGGTCGCCCTGATATATCCTTTAAGACCTTTCCTTACCCGGGTCTTGTGCACAAGAGTTGCCCGACCGAGCCCGCCGCGTCTGCCCGCCTTGTTTCCAGGGTCTCCCAGTCCGGATTGTACTCGCCCAAACCACGAACGACAAGCAAGGGAGTCGGAGATCACCGAAATCGGCGAGGTGCACCTCCCCCATCGTCCCAAGAGTGTCGAGCAGTCGGAGTTTTGAATCTCGGAACGAGGCCCCAAATTGTGAGAAACAGAACTCACTC
>NW_025125440.1:0-1089 GCF_004010195.1 Chiloscyllium plagiosum | reverse complement strand
TGCAATACATCATCGATATTTAGAGCCCTGTCAGACATAGGAACGTCGTAATTTCGCATTTAGTGTCCATAACAAATTAATCGAGATTCAACTGAGATAACAGCTTTTCAGCTATCATTCAGATCAGACACTTTGTCACAGTTCAGAAAGAAGAATGAAATCAAAAGAGCTGGAGTGAAACCCAGTAGATCTGGCAACATCTGAGCAGAGATGCAAAAAATTAACCTTTGATTCTAATAGGACTTTCCAGAACAGTGTCACCTCATATCACATATGTTAATTATATTGATCTCTGCAGATGCTTCCTCATCTTTTTCGTTTCTCCAGCATTTTCTGTTTGTATTTCATGTTTCCCTTATCTCTATATTTCATGTTGCTTGACAGGTCTACATGTTGCACTTGGTAATATTTGGACAATGTGGTCATTTCTATTCCTATTACAGTTGGTGTGTCTGTGACACCTGAATTACAGACGAAATCTGTTTCTTGTTGAAGATACAAAGTAAAAAAAAATCTGAACATCCCGTAAATCTCAGGAAATGTATTTTGTTTGAAAATACATTTTAGAGGCAGCTGAACTGCATGAAATAATAGGAATAGATTATTGATGATGGGACACTCTGTGTCCTTCACTGAACAAGCTTGTCTCCCCACTCTCCAAAAGCTTTCAATGAGTAACATGGAATTATTACAGCAAAGGTGATCAAAACGCAGCATATTGTGTCTTTCAATGCAGGCAGAGTGATGCGGCATGGTGGCACAGTGGTTAGAACTTCTGCCTTACTGTACCAAATCCCTCTGTTCAATCCCTGCCTCGGGCGACTGTCTGTGTGGAGTTTGCACTTTCCCCTGGTGCCTGCGTGGGTTTCCTCTGGGTGCTCCAATTTCCTCCCACAGTCACGAAAATGTGCAGGTTAGGTGAACTGGCCATGCTAAATTGCCCGTAGTGTTAGATGCAAGGGAATGGGTCTGGGTGGCGGGTCGGTGTGGACTTATTGGGCCGAAGGGCCTGTCTCCACACTGTAAGTGATCTAATTTCTCTACTATTATTGTCCACATAGCCCTGCACATTTTGTTATAAGTATCTGC
>NW_025125439.1:0-1089 GCF_004010195.1 Chiloscyllium plagiosum | reverse complement strand
GAAATTAGAGAAATCAGGAGACAGCATGAGGAGAAATAGACAGAAGATGGAAGTTTTATTTAAACATTCCCCTGAACCGCAAGCTCTTTGTCTGGGAGCCATACCCTGTGAGCACCATGCTGATACTGGTTGTGATCCAAGATCATCTATCTCCTATAATATCACAGCGTTGAGTGGCTGACAGCTAAACAGAATCCAATAGACCAATTGACTGGCTCTAGAGAGAAGGTGGATTAACTTAAATGGACTGTGCCAATAGTAGCAGGAACCGATAACCTCCTAAGTCACTGTGCGAGAGACTGGGCCAGAGAATCTCAGTGAGGGGGATCACTGTGAGAGGGCAAATCAGCATCTCAGCTGTGGGTCAAGTAATGACTGAAAAAGTTTGCACACCACTTCCAAGCTTTAGTAATCCACATTTCACTTCATAGAGCTCGATGTCATGAGTGTATTTTAACAATCTTATCTCTTTGTACATTTCATACTTTGGTTTTTCCAGAAAACCGTGTTGTCCCTGTATTTTGTGTTGAATAAACACATTTCATTTCTGGGGAAGAACGGACCTGTTCTGACGGTTTGGAGGTGCCAGTTTTGGACTGGGGTGTACAAAGTTAAAAACCACACAACACCAGGTTATAGTACAACAGGTTTAATTGGAAGCACACTACCTTTGGGAGTGACGCTCCTTGATCAGGTGATAGTGGAGGGCTCAATCTTAAAAAAGAATTTATAGCAGAAATTTACAGTGTGACGTAACTGATATCATACATTAAAAAATTGAGTGTCTGTTAAGCCTTTCATCTGTTAGAATACAGTGATAGTTTCACTTTTTCATGTATAATTCACAAAACATTTTTTTTAAAGTTGCATTCTCGGGTTAGCTGTTAACAATGGTGATAGCTAGACAATATGTTGAAGGTGTTAGCCCCCTGTGTTCTGTGTCTATGCCATTGTGCTTAAATTGATTCTAATCTAATAAGTGAGATAACGGAGTTTTACATAAATTCAAGCAGTATTTGAGCAAAGTACAATGTAACCCTGAAAGGACAAATTCACCCCACTAATGTGTGCGTGTGGGTCTTTGTCCGT
>NW_025125438.1:0-1089 GCF_004010195.1 Chiloscyllium plagiosum | reverse complement strand
CATTCTTCACCTCTGTAACAGCTCTGTGTCTCTCTCTGCCTTTGACCAACATTCTTCACCTCTGTCACATCTCTATGTCTCTGGGTCCCTTAGACCAACATTCTTCACCTCTGTAACTGTTCTGTGTCTCTATGTTCCTTAGACCAACATTCTTCACCTCTGTAACAGCTCTGTGTCTCTGTGTCCCTTAGACCAACACTCTTCAACAGTGTAACAGCTCTGTGTCTCGATGTTCCTCAGACGATCATTCTTCACCTCTTTAACAGCTCTGTGTCTCTATGTCCCTTAGTTCAACATTCTACACCTCTGTAACAATTTTGTGTTTCTGTGTCCCATAGACCAACACTCTTGACCTCTTCAACAACTCTGTGTCTCTGTGTCCCTCAGACCAACATTCTTCACCGCTGAAACAGCTTTGTGTCTCTGTGTCCCTTAGACCTACATCCTTCACCTCTGTAACAGCTCTGTGTCTCTGTGTCCCTTAGACCAACGTTCTTCATCTCTGTAACATCTCTGTGTCCCTGTGTCCCTTAGAACAACATTCTTCACCTCTGTAACATCTCTGTGTCTCTGTGTCCCTCAGACCAACATTCTTCACCTCTGTAGCAGCTCTGTGTCCCCGTGTACCTGAGACCAACACCATTCACCTCTGTAACAGCTCTGTGTCTCTGTGTCCCTCAGACCAACACTCTTCACCTCTGCAACAGCTCTGTGTCACTGTGTCCCTGAGTCTAACAGTCTTCACCTCTGTAACATCTCTGTGTCTCTGTGTCCCTGAGTCCAACATTCTTCACCTCTGTAACAGCTCTGTGTCTCTGTGTCCCTTAGACCAACATTCTTCACCACTGTAACAACTCTGTGTATCTGTGTCCTTTAGACCAACATTCTTTACCTTGTTAAGACGGACCCGGAGGGTCCCGTCTTTGCGTGTTCTTTTGGAAGGAGAGAGACCCACATTCTTCACCGCTGTAACATCTGTGTCTCTGTCTCCCTTTGACCAACGTTCTTCACCGCAATAACAGCTCTGTGTCTCTGTGTCCCTTAGATCCACATTCTTCACCGCTGTAACATCTGTGTCTCTGTGTCTCT
>NW_025125437.1:0-1089 GCF_004010195.1 Chiloscyllium plagiosum | reverse complement strand
ACATACATACAGATATAAACACATGCAGACACGTGCACACCTACAGATATAAACACATGCAAACACGCACACACATACAGATCTAAACACATGCAGAACAACGCACACATACAGATATTAATACATGCAGACACACTCACATACAGATATAAACACATGCAGAGACACGCGCACGGATATAGTTATAAACACATGCAGACACACTCACATACAGTTGTGAAAACTTGTCGACACACACACACACATAAAGATATAAAAACATGATGACATACCCACACACATACAGATATAAACACATGCAAACATGCACACACATACAGATATAAGCACATGCAGACACACACACATACAGATATAAAGACATGCAGACACACTCACATACAGATAGAAACACATGCAGACACACACATACTGATATAAACACATGCAGACACGCACACACATAAAGATTTAAACACATGCGGACACACACATACAGATATAAACATGCAGACATGCACACATAGAGACATAAACACATGCAGACACACATACATACAGATATAAACACATGCAGACACACGCACACAAATAACATTATAAACACATGCCGACATGCACACTCATACAGATAAAACACATGCAGTCACAGGCCAACACAGATACAAACACTTGCAGACACGCACACACATACAAATATAAACACATGCAGACACACATACATACAAATATAAACACATGCAGGCACATACACACAGATATACACACATGCAAACACGCACACACATACAGATATAAGCACATGCAGACACACGCACACACGCAAACAGATATAAACACATGCAGACACATGCACACATACAGATATAATGCATGCAAACACTCACATACAGATATAAATACATGCAGACACACACACATGCAGATATAAACACATGCAGACACGCGCGCACACATACAGTTATAAACACATGCAGACACACACACATACAGATATAAACACTTGCAGACACACACATACAGTTATAAACACATGCAGACCCGCACACACATAAAGATATGAACTCATCCGGACATACACACACATACAGATCTAAACATGCAGACACG
>NW_025125436.1:0-1089 GCF_004010195.1 Chiloscyllium plagiosum | reverse complement strand
GGGGGTCTGGGTGACAGTGATGGAGTGAGTGTGAGGCGGTCAGGCTGACGGCGATGGAGTGAATGTGAGGTTGTCATTGTGACAGTGATGGAGTGACTGTGAGGGGGTCAGTTTGACGGTGATGGAGTGAGTGTGAGGTGGTCAGAGTGATAGTGATGGAGTGAGTGCGAGAGGGTCAGTTTGACGGTGATGAAATGAGTGTGAGGGGGTCAGTGTGAAGGAGATGGAGTGAGTGTGAGGGAATGAGTGTGACTGTGATGGAGTGAGTGTGAGTGGATCAGTGTGACTGTGATGGAGTGAGTGTGACGAAGTCAGTGTGACTGTGATGGAGAGAGTGTGAGGGGGAAAGTTAGAGGATAATGGACTGAGTGTGAGGGAGTCAGGGTGACGGTGATGGAGTGAGTATGAGGCAGTCTACGTGATGGTGATGGAGTGAGTGTGAGGGGATGAGTGTGACGTTGATGGAGTGAGTGTGTGTGGGGGTCAGGGTGACGGTGACGGAATGAGTGTGAGGGAGTCAGGGTGACAGTGATGGAGTGAGTGTGAGGGGGTCACGGTGATGGTGAAGGAGTGTTTGTGTGGGGGTCAGGGTGACGGTGAAGGAGTGACTGTGAGGTGGTCAGGGAGACGGTGATGGGGTGAGTGTGAGGGGGTCACGGTGACAGTGATGGAGCGAGTGTGAGGGGGTCAGTTTGACGGTGATGGAGTGAGTGTGAGGGGGTCTGGGTGACAGTGATGGAGTGAGTGTGAGGGGGTCAGGCTGACGGCGATGAAGTGAGTGTGAGGGGATCAGTGTGAAGTTGATGGAGTGAGTGTGAGAGTGTCAGGATGACAGTGATGCAGTGAGTGTGAGGGTGTCATGGTGACAGTGATGGAGTGAGTATGAGGGGGTCAGTGTGATGGAGATGGTGTGAGGGTGAGGGGGTGAGGGTGAGGATGATGGAGTGAGCGTGGGCAGTCTGGGTGACGGTGACGGAGTGAGTGTGAGGTGTTCTGGGTGACGGTGATGGAGTGAGTGTGAGGGGGTCGGTTTGACGGTGATGGAGTGAGTATGAGGGGGTCAGTGTGACGGAGATAGAGTGAGTGTGT
>NW_025125435.1:0-1089 GCF_004010195.1 Chiloscyllium plagiosum | reverse complement strand
GTGAACAGTTTCGGGCCTTTTACCTGAGGAAAGATATATTGGCATTAGAGGCAGTCCAGGGAAGGTTGACCATGATGATACCAGGGATGAAAATAATGCCTTATGAGGAGAACTGAATAGGTTGGGCCTGTGCTTATTAGAAGTTAGAAGAATTAGAGGTAACCTTATTGTCACGTACAAGATTCTGAGGCGACTTGACAGGCTAGACGTGGAAAAGTGGGTGAGTCTGGGACCAGAGGAAGTAACCTCCAAATAAGAGATTGCATGTTTAGGACAGATAGGAATTTCTCCTGAGAGCAGTAAATCTGTGGAACTTGATACTACAGAGGGCTGTTGAGCCTGGGTTGTTACGTGCATTCAAGGCTGAGATAGATTTTTTTAAATCAGTATGCGAATTGAGGATTTTGGGGAAATGGCAGCAAAATGGAGTAAATGTTTCCCAGAATTATCGTGATCTGAATAAATGGCAGAGTCAACTCAATGGGCTGAATTGAATAGTAAATAGTAAGGAGGAAAAGGATGCAACTGGCAATTACAGACCAGTCAGTGTTGGGAAGCCTAGAGATTGTAGGGAGTTGGTGGCATTTGGGCATTGTTACTGGATTTAACATCTGGAGTTTCAAATTGATGCTGCTATGGCCCCGATGCAATTTGAAATCAATTTATGCATCTGGAATATAAACTTATCGCTGCTTTGGTGATCTTATCAATTGTCATAAGTACCTATCTTGTTCACTAATAACCTTTTTTTAAGGAAGGAAATATTCAGTCCTTTCCCAGTTTGGTGAATGTGTCACCCTTGATCGAAAGTCATGTGGTTGACTCTTAACTGCCCTCTGAATTGGCACTTGGTTATTTTTTGGGAGACGAAGTGTCACGTTCCATGAATGAATAAAGAAAAATATTCAGGACAAGATTGTCAATGTCACAATCAATGAAGGGAAGATTGTGATCTCGTGATACTGGTTAAGTAGCCCAGAGATCTCGGTCTTCTGAGAACAAAAATTAAAATTCCATGATGGATGCTAGTGGACTTTATTTTCAACGAATAAAAACATCTGGAAGTGAGAGTTTGTCTCTGTATGGCAA
>NW_025125434.1:0-1089 GCF_004010195.1 Chiloscyllium plagiosum | reverse complement strand
GTTCCCAGTGATATAGACCGTGTTCGTGGTGATACAGAGAGTGTACCCTGTGATATAGACAGAGTTCGTGGTGATACAGCGAGTGTCGCCAGTGATAGAGACAGTGTTCGTGGCGAAAGAGTGAGTGTCCCCAGTGATATAGACAGTGTTCGTGGTGAATACAGAGAGTGTTCCCAGTGATAAAGATAGTGTTCGTGGAGATACAAAGAGTGTTCGTGGTGATACAGCGAGTGTCCCCAGTGATATAGACAGTGTGCGTGGTGATACAGAGAGTGTTCACAGTGATACAGACAGTGTTCGTGGTGATACAGCGAATGTCCCCAGTGATATAGACAGTGTGCGTGGTGATACAGAGAATGTCCCCAGTGATACAGACAGTGTTCGTGGTGATACAGAGAATGTCCCCAGTGATATAGACAGTGTTCGTGGTGATACAGAGAGTGTCCCCAGTGATATAGACTGTGTTTGTGGTGACACGAGAGTGTCTCCAGTGATAGAGACAGTGTTCCTGGTGATACAGAAAGTGCCCCCAGTGATATAGACAGTGTTCGTGGTGATACAGAGAGTGTTCCCAGTAATGTAGACAGTGTGCGTGGTGATATAGAGAGTGTTCCCAGTGATATAGACAGTGTTCGTGGTGATACAGAGAGTTCTCCAGTGATATAGACAATGTGCGTGGTGATACAGAGAGTTTTCCCAGTGATATAGACAATGTGCGTGGTGATACAGAGAGTGTTCACAGTGGTATAGACGGTGTTCGTGGTGACGCAGCGATGTTCGTGGTGACACAGAGAGTGTCCCCAGTGATATAGACAGTGTTCGTGGTGATACAGTGAGTGTCCCCAGTGATATAGACAGTGTTCGTTGTGATACAGAGAGTGTCCCCAGTGATATAGACAGTGTTCGTGGTGATACAGAGGGTGTACCCAGTGATATGGACGGTGTTCCTGGTGATACAGAGAGTGTTCCCAGTGATAGAGACAGTGTTCGTGGTGATACAAAGAGTGTTGGTGGTGATACAGCGAGTGTCCCCAGTGATATAGACAGTGTTCCTGGTGATACAGAAAGCACCCCCAGTGATATAGACAG
>NW_025125433.1:0-1089 GCF_004010195.1 Chiloscyllium plagiosum | reverse complement strand
ATACACTAGCGGGTACAGACGGGTTGGTATACACTAGCAGGTACAGACGGGGTGGTATACACTAGCGGGTACAGACCGGGTGGTATACACTTGCGGGTACAGACTGGGTGGTACACACTAGCGGGTACAGACGGGGTGGTATACCCTAGCGGGTACACACCGGGTGGTACACACTAGCGGGTACAGACGGGTGGTATATACTCGCAGGCACAGACGGGGTGGTATATACTCGCGGGCACAGACGGGGTGGTATATACTTGCGGGTACAGACCGGGTGGTATACACTAGCGGGTACAGACGGGTTGGTATACACTAGCGGGTACAGACGGGGTGGTACACACTAGCGGGTACAGACGGGTTGGTATACACTAGCGGGTACAGACCGGGTGGTATACACTAGTGGGTACAGACGGTGTGGTATACACTAGCGGGTACAGACCGGGTGGTGTACACTAGCGGGTACAGACTGGGTGGTACACACTAGCGGGTACAGACGGGTTGGTATACACTAGCGGGTACAGACCGGGTGGTATACACTAGCGGGTACAGACCGTGTGGTATACAGTAGCGGGTACAAACTGGGTGGTATAAACTAGTGGGTACAGACGGGGTGGTATACACTAGCGGGTATAGACCGGGTGGTATACACTAGTGGGTACAGACGGGGTGGTATAAACTAGCGGGTACAGACGGGGTGGTATACACTAGCGGGTACAGACGGGGTGGTATACACTAGCGGGTACAGACCGTGTGGTACACACTAGCGGGTACAGACGGGGTGGAACACAATAGCGGGTACAGACCGGGTGGTATACACTAGCGGGTACAGACGGGGTGGTACACATTAGCGAGTACAGACCGGGTGGTATACTCTAGCGGGTACAGACGGTGTGATATAAACTAGCGGGTACAGACCGGGTGGTACACACTAGCGGGTACAGACCGGGTGGTACACACTAGCGGGTACAGACCGTGTGGTATACACTAGCAGGTACAGACTGGGTGGTATATACTAGCGGGTACAGACCGTGTGGTATAAACTAGCGGGTACAGACGGGGTGGTATACACTAGCGGGTACAGACTGGGTG
>NW_025125432.1:0-1089 GCF_004010195.1 Chiloscyllium plagiosum | reverse complement strand
CTCTCTCTCTCTCGCGCGCTCGCGCTCTCTCTCTCTCGCGCGCGCGCTCTCTCTGTCTCGCACTCTGTCTCGCGCTCTTTCTCTCTCTCATGCACGTGCGCTCTTTCTCTCTCGTGCGCGCTCGCATGCGCGTTCTCTCTCTCGCGCGTTCTCTCTCGCGCGCGCTCGCGCTCTCTCTCTCGTGCACGCTCTTTCTCGTGCGCTCTCACACTCACTCATGCGCTCTCACACTCACTCATGCGCTCTCACACTCACTTGCGCGCTCTCACACTCACTCGCGCGCTCTCACACTCACTCGCGCGCTCTCACACTCACTCGCGCGCTCTCTCGCGCTCTTTCTCGCTCCCTCGCGCTCTCTCGCTCGTGCACACTCTCTTGCTCGCACTCTCTCGCTCTCTCGCACGCACTCTCTCTCACTCTCTCACTTGTTTTGAAGGCTTCCCATTTTCCAGTTGTCCCTTTACCTGCAAATATCTGCACCCCCAATCAACATTTTGAAAGTTCTTGCCTAATGCCATCAAAATTGGCCTTCCCCCAATTTAGAACTTCAACTTTTAGATCCGGTCTATCCTTTTCCATCACTATTTTTAAAAACTAATCGAATTCTGTAAGATGAGGTTTCAATGCCTGGACTATTCAAACAGAACTTTGCAGAAGTTCCATTTCATTGTGAACTTTATATAGCAAGTAGACCCTATTCTGTCCAAAGTACATGTGGACCTGGTTACTTATGTAGTTTTTTAACTTTTCTGTTGCTGAATAAACGTTTTCTTTCTTCCTCATATTACTGTATATTTTGTCTTCATGTGATCCCACTGTCAACCATCCAAGCAATATCACTTCTCCTCCCACCTCCCTGTTATGGAGAAAGCAGCAGTCAGTGAGACAGGGCAATAACATTGCATGGGATTCAGGTCTGAGGTTAAGATCTCAGTATATGAAAACTGGCTGTTATACAATTACATCCCTTGTGATTCTGGAGCAAAGGGTTTTTACAAATACATTCAGGACAAAAGGGTAACTAGGGAGAGAATAGGGCCCCTCAAAGATCAGCAAGGTGGCCTGTGTGTGGAGCCGCAGAAAATGGGG
>NW_025125431.1:0-1089 GCF_004010195.1 Chiloscyllium plagiosum | reverse complement strand
GTCCCCCAATATCACCACATCAGATACTGACTGAACCCGAATATCGACACATCGGATACTGACTGTCCCCAAATATCACCACATTAGATACTGACTGTCCCCGAATATCAACACATTAGATACTGACAGTCCCCAAATATCAACACATCGGATACTGACTGTCCACGAATATCACCACATCAGATACTGACAGTCCCCGAATATCAACACATCGGATACTGACTGACCCCAATATCGCCACATCAGATACTCACTGTCCCCGAATATCACCACATCGGATACTGACTGTCCCCGAATATCACCACATTTGATACTGACTGTCCCCAAATATCAACACATCGGATACTGACTATCCACGAATATTACCACATCAGATACTGACAGTCTCCGAATATCAACACATCGAATACTGACTGACTCCAATATCGCCACATCAGATATTGACTGTCTCCAGTATCACCACATCGGATACTGACTTACCCCAATATCACCACATCAGATACTGACTGTCCCCCAATATCACCATATCAAATACTGACTGTCCCCGAATATCAACACATCGGATACTGACTGACCCCAATATCAACACATCCGATAGTGACTGTGCCCGAATATCACCACATCAGATACTGACAGTCCCCGAATATCACCACATCAGATACTGACTGTCCCCGAATATCAACACATCGGATACTGACTGTCCCCAAATATCACCACATTAGATACTAACTGTCCTCGAATATCAACACAACAGATACTTACTGTCTCCGAATATCACCACATTAGATACTGACTGTCCCCGAATATCACCACATCAGATACTGACTGTCCCCGAATATCAACACATCGGATACTGACTGTCCCCAAATATCACCACATTAGATACTAACTGTCCTTGAATATCAACACAACAGATACTTACTGTCTCCGAATATCACCACATTAGATACTGACTGTCCCCCAATATCACCACATCAGATACTGACTGTCCCCGAATATCAACACATCGGGTATACTGGCTGTCCCCAAATATCACCACATTAGATACTGACTGTTCCCGAATATCAACACAACAGATACTTACTGTCC
>NW_025125430.1:0-1089 GCF_004010195.1 Chiloscyllium plagiosum | reverse complement strand
AACATAATCTCAGAGTAAGTAGTGACCTATTTAAGAAAGATGTGGAAGAATTTCTTTCTCTTCGATCCGACTGAATATGTGAAAGTATTTTACTGCAGGCCGCTCTAGAAATTGGCAGCTCAGTGTATTTAAAATTACACTGAGATTAGGGACGGTGGTAAAAAAGGTGGGGGTGTGGGGTTGCTAATTGGAAATGGTATAATGGCTGCAGAAAGGCAGTTCGAGGGGGATCTGCCTTTGGAGGTAGTATGGGATGAAATCAGAAATAGGATAGGTGCAGTCACCTTGTTGAGTGTTTACTATAGATCCCCCAATAGCAGCAGAGATGTGGAGCAACAGATTGGGAAACAGATTTTGGAAAGGTGCAGAAGCCACAGGGTAGTAGTCATGGGCGATTTCAACTTCCCAAATATTGATTGGAAGCTCTTTATATCAAGTAGATTGGACGGGGCGGTGTTTGTGCAGTGCGTCCAGGAAGCTTTTCTAACTCAGTATGTAGATTGTCCGACCAGAGGGGAGGCCATACTGGATTTGGTACTCGGTAAAGAACCAGGACAAGTGATGGGCATGTTAGTGGGTGAGCATTTTGGTGGTGGGTGACCACAATTCTGTGACTTTCAAATTGGTTATGGAGAGAGAGAGGGGCATGCAACAGGGTAGGTTTTACAATTGGGGGAAGGGTAAATACGATGCTGCAAGACAGGATCTGGGGAGCATAAGTTGGGAGCATAGGATGATGCCAGGGAAGGATGTCGTTGAAAGTTGGAACTTTTTCAAGGAACAGATACGACGTGTCCTTGATATGTATGTACCTGTCAGGCAGGAAAGAAATGGTCGTGTGAGGGAACCTTGGTTGACGAGGGAGGTTGAATATCTAGTAAAGAGGAAAAGGAGGCTTACATAAGGCTGAGCAAACAAGGGTCAGACAGAGCGTTGGAGGGATACAGGATCACCAGGAAGGAGCTGAATAAAGGGATTAGGAGAGCTAAGAGACGGCATGTAAAATCTTTGGCGGGTAGGATCAAGGATAACCCCAAGGCCTTTTAAGTGTATGTTAGAAACATGAGAATGACGAGAACGAGGGGAGGT
>NW_025125429.1:0-1089 GCF_004010195.1 Chiloscyllium plagiosum | reverse complement strand
CTGACTGAGGGTCAATCCCTGAAACTGACTGAGGCTTAGACCCTGTCACTGACTGAGATTCAATCCTGATCACTGATTGAGATCCAATCCCTGTCACTGACTGAGATTCAATTCCTGTCACTAATAGAGATTCATTCCCTGTCACTGACTGAGATTCAATCCCTGTCACTGACTGAGGATCAATCCCTGTCACTGACTGAGGTTCAATCCCTGTTAATGACTGAGCCTCAATCCCTGTCACTGACTGAGTCTCAATCACTGTCAATGACTGTGATTCAATCCCTGTCACTGACTGATATTCAATCCCTGTCACTGACTCAGGTTCAATCCCTGTCACTGACTGAGATTCAATCCCAGTCACTGATTGAGATTCAATCCCTGCCACTGACTGAGGATCAAACCGTGTCACTGACTGAGATTCATTCCCTCACTGACTGAAGTTCAACCCCTGTCACTGACTGAGATTCAATCCCTGTCACTGACTGAAGTTCAGTTCCTGTCACTGACTGAGATTCAATTCCAGTCACTGACTGAGGCTCCTTCCTTGTCACTGACTGAGATTCAATCCCTGTCACTGACTGAGGCTTAGAAAATGTCACTGACTGAGGCACACTCCCTGTCACTGCCTGAAAACCAATCACTATCACTGAGTGAGATTCAATCCCTGTCCCTGACTGAGGCTAAATCCCTGTCACTGACTGAGGTTCAATCCCTGTAACTGACTGAGAATCAAACCCTGTCCCTGAATGAGATTCAATCCCTGTCACTAACTGAGGTTCAATCCCTGTCACTGACTGAGATTCAATCCCTGTCACTAACTGAGATTCAATCCCTGTCACTGATGAAATTCAATCCCAGTCATTGTCTGAGATTCAATCCTTATCACTGATTGAGATCCAATCCCTGTCAATGACTGAGATTCAATTCCTGTCACTAATAGAGATTCAATCCCTGTCACAGACTGAGATTCAATCCCTGTCACTGACTGAGGATCAATCCCTGCCACTGATTGAGATTCAAACCCTGTCACTGACTGATGATGAATCCGTGTCACTAACAGAGATTCAATCCCTGTCACTGATTGAGATG
>NW_025125428.1:0-1089 GCF_004010195.1 Chiloscyllium plagiosum | reverse complement strand
GATGTCAATGGAGAGTTTGAGACCCCACTGTGACCCAACACTCCCATTGTGAGGTGGGAGGGAGGAACCCTACACATAGACAACCCTCCCACCGCTCAAACACACCTTCTTTCTCTCCATCAATTCCTAATACTGCAGGCAGTCAGAAATACCTTCACACTCAGCCTCGGATGCTGAGCTCCAGGCACCAACACAGACTCTCTGAGGTTAACCAGCGAAAGGGATAGTACATTCTGAATAACACCTCCAACAATGACTGAATAAAGAACATCGCGAGGAACAAATGGAAAGAGAGCGTGAGAACCTACGTGTCTAGTTGTACCAGCTCTCAGAATGTGTTACTCGGTATGTAACACCCTCCAGCCTGTGTTACTCTGTATGTAACACCCTCCAGCCTGTGTTACTCAGTATGTAACACCCTCCAGCCTGTGTTACTCTGTATGTAACACCCTCCAGCCTGTGTTACTCAGTATGTAACACCTTCCAGCCTGTGTTACCATGTGTAACACCCTCCAGCCTGTGTTACTCTGTATGTAACACCCTCCAACCAGTGTTACTCTGTGTGTAACAGATTGCAGCTTGTGTTACTGTGTGTGTAACACTGTCCAGCCTGTGTTACTGTGTGTAATACCCTCCAGCCTGTGTTACTCTGTGTGTAACACCCGCCAGCCTCTGTTACTCTGTGTGTAACACCCTCCAGATTGTGCTACTCTGTGTGTAACACCCTCCAGCCTGTGTTACTGTTTGTAACACCCTCCATGCTGTGTTACTGTGTGTGTAATACCCTCCAGCCTGTGTTACTCTTTGTGTAACACCCTCCAGTCTGTCTTAGTCTGTATGTAACACTCTTCTGCCTGTGTTACTCGGTATGTAACACCATCCAGCCTGTGTTACTCTGTATGTAACACCCTCCAGCCTGTGTTACTTTGTATGTAACACCCTCCAGCCTGTGTTATTGTGTGAGTAACACCTTCCATGCTGTATTACTCTGTGTGTAACACCCTCCATGCTGTGTTACTCTGTGTGCGTAAAACCATCCAGCCTGTGTTACTGTGCGTGAAAGACCCTCCAGCCTGTGTTACCATGTGT
>NW_025125427.1:0-1089 GCF_004010195.1 Chiloscyllium plagiosum | reverse complement strand
GTCCACCAGAAACAAATTTCTATGAATGGGAACAGCTGGTCCGCTATTTGGAATGGAGCAGTGCATTTGAAACGTTAATGTGGAGCAGCAATGTTATGTGATGGATGTGTGCACAGTTTGAAGCTGTTTGCTGATTCAGTTTAGCTAAAGCTTTGGCAGATACATTCCAATTAGAATCAATTAAATCTGCCAAAGTGAACATTAAATACTCACATTTATGAGATGCTTTAACATAGAACATAGAAAAGTACAGCACTGAACAGGCCCTTTGGCCCACGACAGTGGGCCCAGATTTAATCCTAATGTAAAATATAATGACAACCTTCACACCCCTCAGCTCACTGCTAAACATGTGCATGTCCAGCAGTCGCTTAAAAGTCCCTAATGACTCTGCTTCCACCACCACCACTGACAATGCATTGCATGCATTCACAACTCTCTACGTAAAGAACCTACCTCTGACGTCTCCTCTATACCTTTCTACTAATATCTTAAAAATATGACCCCTTGTATCAGTCAATCCTGCCCTGGGGAAAAGTGTCTAGCTATTGACTTTATCTATTTCTCTCATTATCTTGTATACCTCAATCAGGTCTCCTCTTTTCCTCCTTCTCTCCAGAGAGAAACGTCTGAGCTTATTCAACCTTTCTTCATAAGGCAAGCCCTCAAGTCCAGGCAGAATCCTGGTAAACCTTCTTTGAATGCTCTCCAAAGCCTCTACATCTTTCTTACAGTAGGGCGACCAGAACTGGACACAATATTCTAAGTGTGGTGTCACCAGGGACTTGTAGAGCTGTCGCAAAACCTCGCAGCTCTCAAACTCGATCCCCCTGTTAATGAAAGCCAAAACACCAAATGCTTTCTTAACAACCCTATCCATTTGGGTGGTAACTTTGAGGGATCTATGTTGTGCACACCCAGATCCCTCTGTTCCTCCACACTGCCAAGAATCCTGTCTTTAACCCTATATTTATTCGAGTCCGACCTTCCAAATTAGAAAAGGATGCACCAAATGCCAAACAGGAGAAGTTTATTGGCATGTATCAGAAGAGTTCAGACCAGTACCAAAAACATGAAAGCGGTTTTTAA
>NW_025125426.1:0-1089 GCF_004010195.1 Chiloscyllium plagiosum | reverse complement strand
CTGAGAAACACTGTGACACTCTCTCACAGACTGGGACCCACTCTGAGCCAAATGCTGACACTCTCTGACACTCTCTGAGACACAGTATGACACACTGTGACACTTTCTGACTCTCTCTGACACACTCTGAAATACAATGTAACATTCTCTGACAGACTGTCACATTGTGACGCTCTCTGAGATAAACTGTGACTCTTTCTGACTCTCTCTGACTCTCAGTGACACACTGTGACACTCTCTGACTGTCTCTGAAATACTCTGTTACACTCTCTGACAGACTGTGACACACTGAAACACTCTCTGACAGACTGTGACACATTGTGACACTCTCTGACACTCTCTGAAACAGACTGTGATACTCTCTGACACAGGCAGAGACACACTGTAACACTCTCTGACACTCTCCAACACACTGCGACAACCTCTGAGACACACTGTGACACTCTCCAACACACTGTGACACTTTCTCACAGACTATGACACATTCTGGCATTCTCTGACAGACTGTGACACACTGTGACGCTCTCTGACACTCTCTGAGAAACACTGTGACACTCTCTCACAGACTGTGACCCTCTCTGAGCCAAATGCTGACACTCTCTGACACTCTCTGAGACAAAGTATGACACACTGTGACACTTTCTGACTCTCTCTGACACACTCTGAAATACAATGTAACATTCTCTGACAGACTGTGACATTGTGACACTCTCTGAGACAAACTGTGACTCTTTCCGACTCTCTCTGACTCTCTGAGACACACTGTGACATTCACTCACTCTCTCTGAAACACACTGTTACACTCTCTGAGAGACTGTGACACACTATGACACTCTCTGAGACACACTTTGACACTCTCTGACAGACTGTGACACACTGAAACACTCTCTGAGAGACTGTGACAGTCTGTGACACTCTCTGAGACACACTGTGACACTCTCTGACAGACTGTGATACATTGTGACACTCTCAGACACAGGCAGAGACACACTGTAACACATTCTGACACTCTCCAACACATTGTGACACTCTCTGAGACACACTGTGACACTCTCGGACAGACTGTGACACATTGTGACACTCTCAGAC
>NW_025125425.1:0-1089 GCF_004010195.1 Chiloscyllium plagiosum | reverse complement strand
ACCCTTCCCTCTTAAGATCAGCGATAATGTACATTTTATTCAAGGACACAACCCAGCTGACATCTGGCAAGTGGACAACCTGACAGTGAAGCATTGCCTCCCCACTGCTCCTGATAATGTGACAGTCTGTATACACTGTAGTCAAAAATTTAACTGTTTCATCATTTGTAACAAATTTAAATTCCAATCATGAGCAAAAGCTCAACAAGATCTACTCATGGAATACAGGAAAGGTAAAGATTGTTGTTAATTAAAGGAAGAGGAGGTGCATAATGATGATGTTGGGGAAGGGGTGACATCTTGTGATGCAGTGGGAATGAACAAGGTGCTTTAAAAATGGGGATTCAGAATATCTTTTTAAATTCAGTACAGTCGGACTAAAAAATGCATTGAGAGAAAACTACATCAAATTAAACCAGTGAGAGAGATGAAAATGTTTGAAAAAGCTTTCTATAGGTGAAGCAAAACATGATCAGAACACACAAATATGTACCGGAGTGGCAGTGAAAGATCATGATCACTGCAACCAATATTCTGAGGATTTTGAATGTTGATCTTCAGATTCTGGGATTATATTAATTTCCCAGTACTACTTCTGTTCACTCGTGACCAATTCAGCGATCTGCTCATTTTCACTAGGACATTGCTTCTATTGTATGATTGAGAAGTGGAGTGAATGTTCCTCTCTGAAGACAGACCCAAAATATCATCTTTATTTCTCTGTTATTCACACCATCCCAATTGCAGGTTTTCCTGCCTCTGCTAGTTGTCTTTTCTGATCACCTTTTGCTTTATCTTGAGAAAGCTATTTCAAACACATGTTTTTGTCTCTCACCAGTTTAATTTCATGTTGTTTTCTCTCTCAATGCATTATTTTGTTAATCCTGTTTTACTGAATTCAAAAGTGTTTCGAATGCGCAGGCTTTAACGTCAGCTTTTTATGTAGAATTTTTTTAAAAATTAACCTTTTTAGAATCAACCTGTTCAGAGATGTTAACACACACCTCTGGAGCATGGGTAGGGACACCACCACTATACCACGCAACATCAGCTTTATTCCTTTAATTAACAACAACCTTTACCTTCCCC
>NW_025125424.1:0-1089 GCF_004010195.1 Chiloscyllium plagiosum | reverse complement strand
TAGATTCCTGAAAGGTTGCCTAAGCAGACAATTGTTTTAACCTCTTCAGACTCCCCAGATAACTCCTCTAATCGGGATGTGAATACCTCACCATTCCTACCTACATGTTTCGTTTGGATCATCAAAACCCACATTGCCTCTCGCCACTATATTTGTTTAACCAACTTTTCAAATGAGGTGAAAAGGGCATCACATTCTTCTCATCCAATTGAGGCAACGCTTGAACATGTACAAACAAATTCTCACACGGCTTCTGACTACCAGGGGCTTGCTCATCCTCACTCTCTTCCAGATTAAGCGCACCCTCAGCCGTTATCTCCAGCCTTTTACACTGACATTCCTTTCTAAGTGTCAGTTTTTGCTATTCAAAAGCTGTCTCTTTCTCTCTCCCCTGTTGCTCTCTCTTTTGCCAATTTTTTTACTCTCTTCCACCCCCCACCCCCCAACCACCTTCTGCATTTTATCGAAAGTAAAATGTTTCATTTTGGCTGCCCTTTCCTTACCTCTCGACGTTAACTCAAGATGTTTCATTTGCAACTGAATTCTTGCCATCTCTGTAGATTCTGATGGTTTCTCCAGTAAGTTTAATTGACGAGCTACTGCTGTAATTATCTCTCCGTTCCTCACAGAAGCAGTCAGTTCCAATTCCAGCTTCTCAGCGAATTCTTGCAACTTGGTCTTATTCTCTTTTCGTAAAATTTCCAAACTCACTGCATGCACATCCAGGAAATGTTTGGCGACTGAAATAGCCATTACTATTCGAAGCTTTGTCAACCCAATCAAACTAATACCCGAATTAAAGACACTAGCACCTCCCACTCGCTGTTGAAAATCCAGCAATGAGCCACCAGGGTCTGTTATGGAAGAGGCTTGACTACTCAAAACATTCTTAAGCAAGCAGCCCTGAGCATAACTTCACAGTTTGTTTTGGTTATTATCCAATGAAAATTACCCGGAGTAATTTAGCTAGGATGATGTTAAATCAGACAAAAACGTTATTCACAAAGTTACAGGTCAGGTCAGCTCAACTCAGCTAGCTCAGCTAAAAGAGCTGATCACTCCCCGTTCATTATACAGGTTACATCGAAA
>NW_025125423.1:0-1089 GCF_004010195.1 Chiloscyllium plagiosum | reverse complement strand
GCCAGGGTTGGGGGATTTGAGCTATAGGGAGAGGATGAACAGATTGGGTTGTTTTCCTTGGAGCATTGGAGGCTGAGGGGTGACCTTGTAGAGGTTTACAGAATTATAAGGGGCATGGATAGGATAAAAAGATAAAGTCTTTTCCCTGGGGTCAGGGAGTCCAGAACTAGAGGGCATAGGTTTAGGGTGAGAGGGGAAAGATATAAAAGAGACCTAAAGGGCAACTTTTTTCACGCAGAGGATGGTACCTGCATGGAATGAGCTGCCAGAGGATGTGGTGGAGGATGGTACAATTGCAACATTTAAGAGGCATTTGGATGGGTATATGAATAGGAAAGGTTTGGAGGGATATGGGCCAGGTGCAGTCAGGTGGGACTAGATTGGTTGGGATATCTGTTCGGCATGGACGGGTTGGACCAAAGGGTCTGTTTCCATGCTGTACATCTCTGTGACTCTATGACATCTCAACGTCAGCTGGCAACGCATTCCATGCATTCACAACTCTCTGCGTAAAGAACCTACCTCTGATGTCTCCTTTATACTTTCCTCCTAATACCTTCAAACTATGACTTCTCGTACCAGTCAATCCTGCTCTGGGGAAAAGTCTCTGGCTATTGACTCTATCTATTCCTCTCATTATTTTGTTCACCTCGATCAGGTCTCCTCTCTTCCTCCTTCTCTCAAGTGAGAAAAGTTCGAGCTTATTCAACCTTTCTTCATAAGGCAAGCCCTCCAGTCCAGGCAGCATCTGGGTAAACCTTCCTTGCACCTTCTCCAAAGCCTCTGTATCTTTCCTATAGTACGGCGACTAGAACTGGACACAATATTCCAAGTGTGGTCTCACCAGGGATTTGTAGAGCTGCAGCAAAACCTGGCAGCTCTTAAACTCGATCCCCCTGTTAATAAAAGCCAAAACACCATATGCTTTCTGAACAACCCTATCCATTTGGGTGGCAACTTTGAGGGATCTATGTACTTGCACACCCAGATCCCGCTGTTCCTCCACAATGCCAGGAATCCTGTCTTTAATCCTACATTCAGCATTCAAGTTCGACTTTCCAAAATGCATCACTTCGCATTTATCCATGT
>NW_025125422.1:0-1089 GCF_004010195.1 Chiloscyllium plagiosum | reverse complement strand
TCACTTCAACAAGACCCGGGTTCAATTCCCGCCACAGTGTGTGGAGTTTGCACATTCTCCCCGTGTCTGCGTGGGTTTCCTCCGGGTGCTCCGGTTTCCTCCCACAGACCAAAAACTATGTAGGTTTGGTGAATTGGCCATGCTAAATTGCCCGTAGTGTTATGTGAAGGGGTAAATGTAGGGGAATGGGTCTGGGTGGGTTGCGTTTCGGCGGGTCGGTGTGGACTTGTTGGGCCGAAGAGCCTGTTTCCACACTGTAAGTAATCTCATCTAAACTACAGCTGACCCCACTGCACTATAAACACACACACACACACACACCTTCTCACAGATGTATACCCCATTACACTCAAACACATACACATACACACACTCTCACAGACACTCACACCATCGCCCCCTCCCACGCACACCCAAATGCACACACTCACTCGGTCTCCTCTGCCCGCACACACATATACGTTTGTGGGTGAATTTGTACATTCAGAATTATATTTTGTTTTGCTCAAAAACTGAATAAAACCATGTAAGACTCTGTAAATGCCACTTTAGAAATAGAATCAGTCTGACCTAACACTGGGACACAGACAGATTTTAACCTCACATCTTCAATGCATTATCTGAGCTGAGATGGCACAGTTTGTTAAAGCTCTCTTGAGAATGTAACTTTAACAAAGGTCTGGGATGTACATAACAAGGAACTGAGACTAACATGATCATTCTAAAAGATGAAAGCCTTCAGCTAAATTTGTTTAATATTACATGCCATGACACTGCAATCCTGTTGCTAAAAATTCCGTGTCTTACGATCCTGCTCCACAACCACCTGATGAAGGAGCAGCACTTCGAAGGCTCGTGTTTTCCAATAAACCTGTTGGACTATAACCTGGTGTTGTGTGCTTTGTAATGGTGTCCGCCCCAGTCTAACACCGGCTCCTCCAAACCATAACCTTTATGTCAATGATTGGTGCGTTTTGGATGATAATGTAAAGCATAACAATAGAAACCATCCAAAGTTGGGGCTTGATGTTTTCAAGTCATTACACTATGACCTTCCCCCTGGCGGTTTATTCCATTGTGGGATTGTTT
>NW_025125421.1:0-1089 GCF_004010195.1 Chiloscyllium plagiosum | reverse complement strand
TCACTTGCACATGGGCTCCCAAGTCCCCACTCGGACTTGCCTTTCCCTGTTTATAAAGTCACTGTCAGTGCTGTGGTAACATGAAATGGCTGCTTTGAACAAACCTAAAATGGCTAACTGACTGACACTTCTGAAAACATTTGTCCTGCTTTGCAGATTAAAACATACCTTCCACTTTGTACATTATCATCTCTCGGCCTCCTGCATATGAAATAGAGCGGGATGTGAACCGATGTATTTTGTATGTTAGAGGAGGGACAATCTAAACTAAATGGTACAATGTTAATCTGGGTGCAGGAACAGGGAAGGCTTCAGATTGAGTCTGGAATTCAGTCAGCACAGGAGAGGGGAAAATGAATGAAAAGCCTTTTCCATTCATACATTCCTGCATTGTGGAAATGTTAATTTCCAAATTAAACAGCAAAAGCAGGATATGGAGAGCTATGTTGCAATGTTTCAATTGATGAAGATGTGGATTCAAGAATCTGTTTAAAGTCAGTGCCCTGAGATAATTAAAAATGTCAGCAGTCTGTCTGACTTTCCAAACTTCAACCATTAAAAACGAGAGGAATACACAAAAGGTAACATGACAGGTCTGCTACTGAATTGTAGGTGTGTGGCCCTGTTCAGAATCTGTCAGAGTTTTGGCGTGGAATCAGGGGCATTTTATCCAGAAAACGGGCATTTATCAAGTGTCACACTGACGCACTTTGTATATTTGAATCTTCATTGACTGCCAGGGCCATTCGGTAACATGTCTCCCTCTGTGCTGTAAGGAACAAACAAGCACAAGAAAAAGGAGCAGCAGTCAGGAATCCAGTCCTCGAATACAGTCATGGCTGAACCCATCTATGAAGTGCTTTGAGAGGTTAGGAATGGCACACATTAACTCCAGCCTCCCAGAATGCTTTGGTCCACGATAATTCACCTCCCATCAAAATAGATCCATGCAGACGCCATCTTCCTCCCCTTCACTCATCCCTGGAATGTCTGGATAACAAGGACACCTCCGTCAGACTCCGAGATATTGACTTTAGCTCTGCCTTGATCACCAGAATGCCAACAAGACCCATCGACACAGTCTGAGCC
>NW_025125420.1:0-1089 GCF_004010195.1 Chiloscyllium plagiosum | reverse complement strand
ATTATTCTGTTTCGTGTAAGGGGTGTTGTGTTTTATCTTAGCGATGATTTTTGCATCAGTACAGGGCATTGCTGAGATCACATCTGATGTATTTTGTGTCGTTATAATTGCCTTAACTGATAAAAACAAAATTGCTTTCGAAATGTTTCAAAGATTTTTCTCTTTACTCAGTCTTGGGATGAAGGCATTACGTGACGAAGAAGGAACAGTTCGACCTGAGAATCAGAGATGTTTTATTGACCGTATAACATCTTGAGAAGAGTGTAGTTGATGAATACCGGATGGATATTTCTTCTTATGTGGGAGAATAAAATTGGGGAAATAATTTAATAATAAGTCAGGTTCAAAGGAAAGGTCATTGGACCGAAAAATTGTACTCTGATTTCTCTTCATACCTGATGCCAGACAGGCTGAGCTTTTCCAGCAATTTCTGTATTTGTTTAAGAATAAAACGTATTCATCTTACCACAGATATTGTGAGGTCATCAAACGCTTATGTTTACATTATGCAGGTGCATATTAACACATCTTCAAAACAAGTATGGCCATTTATTGTTAATGAATTGATTCGGTGTATGACAACAGCAATAATGCACTGACCTGGAGACGAGAATGTGATGGAGTCATATAGTTCGGACAATATACAAGGAGAGCTCACTTGGCCCAGTCTGGGGCCTGATAACGTTACTGATTTAACTTACAGATAGAAAATGTAGCCTGTCTGTGAAGGAACAGCCTGTTGCTCCTTTTCTGTTTCCCTGCCGCTCAACACAGCACTGTGTGGGAGTAAAAAAAAGACTAGTCGTCTTTTCCACGAATGGAGGATTCCTGATGATGATTCATTGGAATATCCCCACTGCTTCAAGCAAAGCAATTCAGCCACATCCAACTGTTTCAGGAAGAAATCCCATTGTCAGAAGGTTATACGAGACGAATAACTTCAGAAGTAATGATTCAGACTCGATATGTGAGGGGATCAGACAAGAGACTCTGTGGATGCAAATGGGAATCCAAGATGATGTATAGCTTCCTACGTTCCCGGGTCCAGGATGTCTGAGAGCGGCTGCAAAACTTTCTCACCGGGGTGGG
>NW_025125419.1:0-1089 GCF_004010195.1 Chiloscyllium plagiosum | reverse complement strand
CAGCAATTTTTCCTGCACAGATCCCTTCGCTACTCCACGGTGCAATTGTTTTCAATCCCAAAGTCAAACCTCGACCACTTTTGTACACAGTTTGCGAACTTGACTTTTTCTCATTGGTCTTTTGGACCGGCCATCCACGGGGAACCTTGTCCTCGGCTCACTTAAATCCATGTAAATTACATTACCTGCAAAGCCCTCTTCAATATTTCAGCGGGAATTTCAAATAGAAGTCTCCGCTGAATTCGTCACATAGGATTCTCTTCCACAAAATCTGTGCAGAAAATCTCATATCTATCCCTGCCTTTTCATTTTTTGATTCAACTTGCCCCTCAGAATTGTTTCCAGTAATTTCCCTCACACTGCTGTCAGACCATCTGATCTGTAATTACCTGGCCTATTCCTGCTACCCTTCTTGAAAAAAGGAACCACTAATAGATATCCTGAAATCATTCAGCATTACATCTGTGGACAGCAAACTATCAAACATATCACCAAGGCCCCAGTAATCGCCTCCCGTACCTCCCATTGCACCAGGGAATACATTTCATTGGAAACTGGGGACTTCTTTGTTTGTGTGTGTAAAAAATATTTAATACCGCCTCCTTTTTGATCTGAACATGTTCGAGAAACTCACCATCCGAAATCAAATCCCTGGCGATAGTGTCTTTAGCCTATACGAATACAGGTGGAAATATTCATTTAATATTTCACCTACTTCATCTGGTTGAATGCACAGATTGTTCCTTAAGTTTCGTTAGCTGGAAAGCCTTTTAGGCTTTCTCTACTTAAAAAATAGCTTGTGGCTTTTCATTAGCATTATCTGTCAAGGATGTTTCATGGACATTGATTCCATTGCATTTTTAATAATCCCCTTGCATTGTAATACTTCCTAACGAATTCGACTGTGTTTATTGCATTTTATATTCTTCATCAAACTCACGATATCGATTGATCAGAATTCACTGGACTTGCTGCCTTTGCCATTCACAGTTGGAGGAACACACTGGCCCTGAATTTTCACTGCCCGACATCTAAATACTCTCACTTTCCGTATATGTACCCATCTGCAAATCGTTTCTCCCAGTCTAT
>NW_025125418.1:0-1089 GCF_004010195.1 Chiloscyllium plagiosum | reverse complement strand
CACTCCTTCAATCTGAATGTGAAACTCCAGCATATTGTGGTTACTCCTTCCAAGGCAAAGCTCATTCACCAATCCTTCCTTGTTACATAATATCAAATCTAAATTAGCCCATTCTCTGGTTGTTTCCATGACATCCTGCTGTCAGAAATAATCTCTCATACATTCCATGAAACTTTATTCGAGGATAGCCTTGTCAAGTTGAACCGGCTGTTTACTACAGTCACTGAATTGTGTAATAGTTACTGTGCGCTCTGGCAATTCAATTATTGTTCACTTCAATGGTTTTTAACTGAAAAATATTGACGTTTGATTTATTTTAAAATATGTAAGAAACAAAGTGATATTAACACTTCATTATACAAAATATAAAAGCGACCTGTTGTATATTTCCCATGGACTAATAAAAAAAAAACAGTCAGATATTGCCTGTAAAGCAGGATTCTGTGAACAGGACTATGTCCCTGGCAACATCTCCACCCTCTCTGGTAGGTTCTGTCCCACTGACAGGATATAGCCAGGCTGAGGGGGACAGCTCCGTGGTATATAGTCAATACAGTGCTCGGCATTGATGCTGGATCCTGTCGCTGCTCGACTGCTCTGTGGCAGGTTATGAGGGAATCAATAAAAGGGAAACATATCATTGACCACATCGTCAACGATCTGCCAGCTGCAGGTAAACTTCGCCATTTCAAATATCGGTAAGAATAGTCACCGCACAATGGGGAGCAAGGACTAACATCACATTTTGCAGGCCCACCTCACCATGATATGGGTTTCTCCTGGGACAGACATTAATCAGATTGAGCAACAAATGATGATGCATCTATGAGGTGTAATGGGCCATCGGCAGCAGCAGAATCATACTCTGTACAGCTCAGTCTGCAACCTCACACCCGACATATCTCCCACTGTACAGTAACCATCACACCCGACATATCTCCCACTGAACAGTAATCATCACACCCCGACATTTCTCCCACTGTACAGTAACCATCACGGCCAGACATAACCTCCCACTGTACAGTAACCATCACTGCCCGACATATCTCCCACTGCACAGTAACCATCACTGCCAGACATACCTCCCAC
>NW_025125417.1:972-1089 GCF_004010195.1 Chiloscyllium plagiosum | reverse complement strand
AATTCAAGGATTTAGGATCTGGAACACAGTGCCTGAGAGAGTGGGATAAGCTGAATTATCCAGGCTTTAGGGTCTGTAAAACAGTGTCTGAGGGTGTGGGTTTGGCTGGATTAATAG
>NW_025125417.1:0-905 GCF_004010195.1 Chiloscyllium plagiosum | reverse complement strand
GTCTGGAACACAGTGTCTGAGAGTGTTCGGGAGTCCGGGTCAATCCAGGGTTAAGGGTCTGGAACACAGTTCCTGAGAATTTGGGATAGGCCGGATTAATCCAGGGGTTAGTGTCTGGAACACAGTGTCTGAGAGTGTTCGGGGGTCCGAGTCAATCCAGGGTTAAGGGTCTGGAACACAGTTCCTGAGAATTTGGGATAGGACGGATTAATCCAGGGGTTAGAGTCTGGATCACAGTGCCTGAGAGTGTGGGTTTGGCTGGATTAATCGAAGTCTTAGGGTCTGGAACACAGTGCCTGACAATGTGGTGGAGGCTGAATTAATCCAGGGGTTAGGGTCTGGAACACAGTGCCTGAGACTGTGGGATCGGCTGGATTAATCCAGGGGTTAGGGTCTGGAACACACTGCCTGAGAGTGTGGGGGAGGCTGAATTAATCCACGGGTTAGGTTTTGGAACACACTGCCTGAGAGTGTGGGGGAGGCTGGATTAATCCAGTGGTTAGTGTCTGGAACACAGTGTCTGTGGGTGTGGGTTTAGCTGGATTAATCGAAGTTTTAGGGTCTGGAACACAGTGCCTGACAGTGTGGGATTCGCAAGATTAATCCAGGTGTTATGGTCTGGAACACAGTGTCTGAGGGTGTGGGTTTGGCTGGATTAATCGAAGGCTTAGGGTCTGGAACACAGTGCCTGACAGTGTGAGATTGGCCGGATTAATCCAGGTGTTAGGGTCTGGAACAAAGAGCCTGAGAGTATGGGATAGGGCAGATTATTCCAGGGGTTTTGGGTCTGGAATACAGTTTCTGAGAGTGTGGGATAGGCTGGATTAATCCATGGTTTAGGGCTTGGAACACAGTGTCTGAGAATGTGGGTGAGGCCGGATTAATCCATGGGTTAGGCTCTGGAA
>NW_025125416.1:0-1089 GCF_004010195.1 Chiloscyllium plagiosum | reverse complement strand
ACCCATCCTTGTCCCATTCCATAACAACCTTGAACCTTCACAAAAGAGTTCTGATAACTTTCTGCAAAACGCTGCACCACTGATAGTCTGATCACGTCAGGGTAGCAAGAAAAGGGCCATTCCTCTGGGTCCTGCTCCCAGAGGGATGAAGCTGCTAATGATAGATTAATCCCTCACTCCCACAGTCTCCTTCCCAGGCACTGACCTATACTGCGCATACTCCCACAGTTGCCAGCACTGCACCCATGCATTGGTCTCCCGTCCTACAGCACGTGCTCCCGATCATACAGGAGTCCGGGTGATTGACAGCAGCTGCTGCCCAATATATCATAATCCCTACAGTATGGGAACAGGTCCTTCGGCCAAACAAGTCCAGACCGACCCATTCCCCCTAACTAATGTAACTAATACTATGGGCAATTTAGAATGGCCAATTCATCTGACCTGGGCATCTTTGGATTGTGGGAGGAAACCGGAGCACCTGAAGGAAACCCGCTCAGACACGGGGAGAATGCGCAAACTCCACACAGACAGTCGCCGTGGCCGGAATCGCACCCGGGTACCTGGTGCTGTGAGGCAGCAGTGCTAACCACTGAGCCGTCTCTATCGACGGGAGGAGGCGGGGTTGGAGGACTGGGTCAATGGGATTGTTAACAATGAATGAATGCGGAGTACACTGAGGGATGGATAGGTCAGTGAGGGACAGGATCAGTGCAGCAGCAGGAGGGGATACTGGACAAACTAAGCAATGGGAGAGTCTGACAGGAGAGAAACTACAGGAAGGTTCTGTTTGGAGGCTCAGGCAGGGACAGCTGGGAGACAGTATGGCCTGGTGGCTTGGGCAGGTTTACTAATCAGCCTCTTCAAAGATGCTGTTACTCAACTCTGAGCCTGATCCTCCTAGTCCAGAGGTAAGGACACTTACATTATTTCCTGGTGGGCAAGGGATACAGGCACTGCCTTTCAAAAGGAACTCACCTGTATTGGTGACATTAACAAGACTCAATACAGAGTCACTGACAAAACGCTGGTGTACTTGAACTTCATCCAGAATAGTAACACCTATAACTGGGCAACGCAGACCCCAAT
>NW_025125415.1:0-1089 GCF_004010195.1 Chiloscyllium plagiosum | reverse complement strand
GTCATCTGCAAACGTAATGGCGATATTTGGGCTCGCAACCCTTGGAGACTGGAGCATGGCAGCTGCTTGTGATTAGATTTGATGAATAAAATCTGTAATATAAACCCGCTCAGAGGAAGAGTGACAAAAAGTTTTACTTTGCTGAAAACCCATTCATTCATGTCCCTTCAAAAGGGAAATCTTCAGTCTTTAAAGAGACCTGCCAACATTTAACTCCAGACCAACAATCGTACGATTCACCCATAAATTCCCTCTTACTCAGTTCAAGGAGATTTAAGGATGAACAAGAAATGTTGTTCAGACTATGATGGCCACACTCCATGGGAGAATAAGGAAGGGAAAAAAAAGATGCATGGATGATGGGGAAAATTGGGAATCGTCTCAGCGTGGTCTCAAATTCAGCTGATTATCCAAACTAAATAGACACAAGGATACCCACGCCTCCATGAAGTCAGGTCCATGGGGGCGGGCTCTGTAGGAAGGGATTCAATGACCCGCTGAAATGTAAACTCACTTCCTCAGTCACAATGTGGGCAAGTCATTCACCACTCCCCTGTGTGAGAAGGAATCAGTCAGGAGACCAACCTGCAGAGATGCCATCAGGTTTACAAATGATAGCAAGGGTCCGATTCCGCAGTTATTGCAGGTATTCATCCCATCCAGGAATGAACCATGCTTGGATGCCTGATTCCAGTGGAGTACCATTGTTTCCTGATGTAGATCAATAATTCAAACTTAGTTGTAGGAGTCAAGTTTAGATGTTTACAGACGATGCAACAATTGGTCGTGTAGGTGATTGTGATGAATAATATCAGGGATCGCAGGGATGTATCAATCAGGTGGAAAGGAGAAACGATGAATGGATTTGAATCCAAACCAATAAGTGGTAATTAATTTGGATAGTTGAAACAATAACAGTGAGGATTCTGAGTGGTGTACAGGAACAAAGAGATTTTGGAGCAGATATTCACAGATCTCTGAAGATTGTTGGACAGGGAGATCAGTTATACGAGAGCCTTTTTGTTGACCACGGTCTGAGAATGATATTCGATCTACAGCAAACGCCAGTTTCGGAAACAACTGAAAGAA
>NW_025125414.1:0-1089 GCF_004010195.1 Chiloscyllium plagiosum | reverse complement strand
TTTTTTCACTTTTTCTGAAGAGTCAAGGAAGTGCAAAGACCCATCATAAATGAAACAAAGGATACCTCAAGGAATATTGAATACCGAGGTTTCTCAGTCTTCTTTTGGCTTCATCAAAGGAGTCCCTTTCATGAATCACAGCCACAGAAAAGTTCTGGAAGAACATTATCCTGGAACCTTTGTGAGTTAAGTCTTGTGGATCCTTCCACTTCATTCTGGAGGCCTCCATAACTTTAACTTTGTCCCTCTAACTGTGGAGTTGCACGAGGACCATGCAAGGGTGTTCCAAGCCGAGCCTACACACCGTGACCCGATGAGCCCTCTCAGCTTTCACCCGGCCTGATGCAATCTCCAAGCCAAAAAATCGCAATAGTCAGCTTTCAAATAGTCGCTGACTGATTGTCCTCCGCTCCCTCTGGCAACCCGATGGTGTGGATATTCTTCCACCTACCTCTGTTCTTGAGGTAGTCGACTTGTTCCAGTTCAGTAAGGAGCAGCTTCTCAAGAGCTCAAATCTGTTCCTTTGAAGAGTTGATCGCGGTCTCTGAAGCTGTGAGCCTTCATTCAACCTTCTCCATTTGGCATCCTAGGCCTTCCAACTGCTCCTCGTGCTTGTGGAGCATTGCCGAGATCAGTTCTAGCCTACTGCAGAACTTCTCTTCGATCAACAACTTGATCATTTCTCATTGTTTCACAATCTCTGCAGCCAGGGCCTGATGGGTGAGTGACTCTGACAGACTAGTGGAGGGGGCTGCAGGTGCGGCCATGTGCATGTTTGACATCTCCGGTGTGTTGGGTCTTATTCAAACCTTTACAATTTGTCATATTTCTTTAAGAGAACAGACTTTGTAAAAATTGCTAGAGGTTCTAAAGCTCTTTAAATGCTGATTTTCACAAAGATAACTTCAGTGGGGATGATGAAGGTGTTACTTTGCCTGAGTTGAGATGCCGAGCTCAGCAAAGCAGACCTTTCCGATCGCCACAATCTTGGATCCCCCAAGGTCCCTTTTCAATCTTTCCCCTCGCACCTTAAACCTGTGCCCTCTAGTTTTAGACGCCTCTACCCTGGAAAAAAGACCAGGGCTATTT
>NW_025125413.1:0-1089 GCF_004010195.1 Chiloscyllium plagiosum | reverse complement strand
AAAAGATCAGGAATTAAGAATCAAATGAAGCAAGGAAACCATTGTTGATTGTCGTACCTGGCACCCGTATGCGCTTCAGGAAAGGAAATCTACCATCTTCAGCTGGTCGGGCTTACATGTAACTCCAGACCCACAGCAATGTGGTTAATTCTCAGTTGCAGTTTGAAATAGCCAAACCAGCCACTCAGTTATATCAGTCACTTCAAAGCCTCAAAAAAGTGAAACCGCATGGACCTCAGCACCGACTACTTACAGCCCACGGACTGCAGTGGGTCAGGAAGGTAGCTCACCAAAACCTTATCAAGTAGAATGAGGAAAGGGAATTAAATACTGGCCCAGCATCCCATTAATGAATAAAGGAAGATGATCCCACTCAGGCAAGAGAGAAAAACAGACATAAATATCTTTAAACAAGAACTTTGACATATACCTTACATGGTCATAATTATCAGTAATATGGGAACAGGAGAAACATAAGCAAGGTTTAATTTCTTTTTTAATTTCCATCCCAGCTGATCATCAACAATCCCTTGGCTTGCTTCTTTCTCTCTATCTCTCCCTTTCTCCATCTATTCAACTCAGTCCTTCTCCCCTTCATAACAGATGTTGGGTGTGACCAACATCAATCACGCTATTTCCCAACTGTGCTCAGTTCTGATGTATGGCAATTAGAATCGAATTGCCAATTCTATTTTTCTCTCGACCCGAGGGCGCTGCCAAATCAGCTCAGTTTGTCTGGCACTTTCTTGTTCTTTATTGTTTCTGATCTATTGCATCATTCTTCGCTTTATATAACCTTTCTTTTTGTTATTACTTGGAATGTCTGCATCGCTGACAGGGGCAGCATTTGTTGACCTAACTAAATGTCATTTACTGCGAGGTCATTCTTTCAGGCAGTACAGAACCAAGCACCTTGCTGTGGGCCTCACATCAATCTTAAGCCAGACCAGATAATAACGCAAGATCTATTTACCAAAGGACATCAGTGAAATAGATAAACGTATAGACAAAATGCTGGAGATGCTTTGGATGTTATTAGCAAAAATTGCTTTTTTCCCCAATTCCTGTCTTGTGTAATTATTTTCTGAC
>NW_025125412.1:0-1089 GCF_004010195.1 Chiloscyllium plagiosum | reverse complement strand
TAAATAAATGATCAGGCATTGCGCCCAATTCTCATGCAAACAACCGAACTTCCTGGCAATCTGCACCACGAAGGTATGAAGCCAAGAATCCATGCTCGATGTCCCAGGTTTGATACCCAACACAATTCGAAAAACTTTATCATTTAATACGGGTAACTCCCTCAAACTGTCCAAGACTCGACACCACAATCCCCACGCAAAAACTCTGAATCATTGAAGCATTGCAAATGTTCCGTTTAGAAATCAAACATCTCATCTGAGATTAACAAAGCTTCCTCCCCGATGTTCAGGCTTACACTACTAAGATTATCTCTGACACTATGTCCTCGTGAACAAAATCCCCCTTCTCAGATATTGCGTTTTCACAGGCTAGAAATCCCAATATTTTAACGAGCATTCTCCACGGAGCTTATAAGAATTGCACTATAAATTGGAAGAGAGTAATACATGCCTAATCTTTGATAAAGAGAGACAAACGAAAAATGCCAAACGAAGGGCCATGGGAGGACATTGTTATTTGGGGAACGCGAAGGGATAGCATAACAAAGGGCAGCGCGTGAAAAATCATGTTTGACATAGTTGCTGGATTCTCTGTGGAAAAGCTGCTGCGACAACGCTATGGATCTCAATGCTTGTCCTATTAGACGCTGCGCCACGACATTGCGCATATTTTGACAAACAGCAAAACTCACACGTCCTTTAGGAATCAAATAATTCAACGATACACATCATAATTGAAATCCTGTTCTCTACACCTCTGCCAATGATCTGGCCTCATAAATATCACGCACCCAAATATCCACAGATGGAAAATACATATGTTGGTCAACACCTTCTCTGCTGACCATTCCTTCTCACTCCAGAACGACCTGCTGAACACAGCTTTGCCCGTGTTGCATGTGGACTCCCATAAACACCAAGCTGCCTGAGCCAGATCTACCAACAAAATACCGGTGCTTATCCAAATTCCATGAACGTGGCCACAGTCCAAAACCTTTCCACACAGAATAGAGAAACAAGCAATGCTGCACGTGACATGACGAGTCGCCAAACTGGAAAAAAAAATCACTTTAAACTTAGTAAGTGAGA
>NW_025125411.1:0-1089 GCF_004010195.1 Chiloscyllium plagiosum | reverse complement strand
GCTGTATTCTTCTATGTTCTATGTTCTAAAGCAGCAAACACACTGCACGTGCTTTATCCAAATTGTCACGTCTCAAGGCCTCAGGGTACCAGCTCTCAGTCAGGGTAAGAGAGACAGGATTCATTCATGAGATTCTGGCACAGTATGTCCAGGGACTTTGACATTGTTTGGGACAATCAGGATCAAGGAATCTGTTTCACTACAGTCCAGAGAGGTGGCCACACAAACTACTCATAACATCCCCGAAATGATCCGGTAGATTTTTCGATCCGGAATTCCCGTTCACCAATTCAGGTTGACTCCGTCCGTTCCTGTTTTTGGGAATCAGATCGATTAAGTTCTCAAGGAGGGTTTTGGGGGTCCCTGCAGTAGCAGTGAAGTTGGGGGAAGTCAGTTCTGGGCACTGCCTCTTGGAGCAGAGTGGACAGGATTTGTGGAAGGGGCGGGAAAGTCACGATATTAGAGTTAAAGGGAGACAAGGACGTGGGTTACTGTGGAAATGCGAGTCACCATCACTGTCCTAGTTTTGATGTGGGGACAATGCAGTGTAATGTTGTCATGGCGGTCTACAGGCATGGGGCTTGGGGATGGGTAATGTTGTGAAGTGAAGTTGATAGATGACGGAGCTGTGTGGGAAAGTACATACATTCATGGACTTGACGCACAGTGCAAGGAAGGAAGGAAGGAGAGTTAAGATGTCATGTTGCAGCTTTATGAGACTTTCGTTTGGTTTCCCCTAAAGTGTTGCATTTAATTGTGGTCGCTACATTATAGAGAGGATGTGGAGGGTGCAGAAGAGGTTTACCAAGATGCTGCTTGTATTAGAAGGTGTGAGCTATGAGGAGATTCTAGAAAGAACTCAGACTGTTTTCCTTGGAGCAGCAGAGTCTGAGTGGAGACTCCGTGGAAGTCTGTAAAATTATGAAATGCATCAATAGTGTTGACAGTCAGAATCTCTTTCCCAGAATTGAAATGTCTTGAACTATGGAGCATACGTTTAAGGTGAAAGTGGGAAAGTTCATACCAGATGTGGGGCAAGGTTTTTATTCCACAGAGAGTGGTAGGTGTCTGGAACGTAATATCAGGAAT
>NW_025125410.1:0-1089 GCF_004010195.1 Chiloscyllium plagiosum | reverse complement strand
CAGCTGTGGTGACAAGCTTGTGAAGGTCTGAGTGTTCTTCTCTTGTCCTCTGTCTGGCTGCTATGATCCGAATCATCAAACCTCTCTTCTCCGAGATAGGAATAAACTGGTGAAGGTGAAACACATCAGTTGCGGTGTGTTCCATACACAGGAGGCCCTGCAGTAATTCCCCACGCTGTTTCATACAGCAGCATCCTCTCGGTGAATTCCGCTTGGCAAGAAAATCTGCTGGACCAAATCAGTGTCCGCCACTGGATTTTACTGACACCGTTTATAAAATTCAGGCAAACCGTTAATGTGGACAGAGGATGCCAGACTGTAGTTTCTGCTCCTTCTGTTGAGAAAAGATAATTTTAACTGTGTCCAGTGAGAGGAAAGAATTTGCTGTTGGTGGGTAACATGTCTATCTGAACTCGCTGTCACTCTCCTGATTGATTGAAACATAAAGCTGGGAGTCTCTGGATTATGTTGTAAAAGTATCGGTATTATGTTATTCACACCGCGCTGTCACCAACTGAATGAAGCGGCTGCCCAGAGGGAGGCGGCAGTTCCCGTGATGAACTGGGGGAGCTGAGCATTTACACAGACAATGGGCACACGACCTCCCTGACACAGTGTTCACAAATCAAACAGACTGCAAAGCTTCACGTGTGATCGAAAGTTTCCAGAAAGAAGACTTGGCGCAACAGATGTCCCGAGTGAACGTCCTCCTTTCTTGATTTGAAGTGTAAGAAGATGGCTACAGGGAGCTTGACGGGATTCGAACATGCAACCTCCTGGTCGGGAGTCAGACGCGCTCCCGTTGCGTCACAAACTCACGAACGGCCCGTGCTCGCTATTCATGCTGAAGGGAAGTGATCGCACTACAATGATTTTACGTTTTGAGTGACAACGGAGATCAACAGTTCATGTCTTTTCTGTCTCTTCCCCCCTCTCCTTTTGTCTCTCGAAACAATTTCCAATTCTATCTCAATAAAAAGCTGAAAGAACTGCGGATACTGTATATCAGAAACAAAAAAAACAGTAGTTGCCGGTGACCTTTCAATAGAACTGATAGTGATCGGGAAAACGTTGGTTTATATGCAGGAT
>NW_025125409.1:0-1089 GCF_004010195.1 Chiloscyllium plagiosum | reverse complement strand
CTGGGAGTGTTTGATGGGGGGGACAGTGTAGAGAGAGCTTTACTCTGTATCTAACCCGTGCTATCCCTGTCCCTGGGAGTGTTTGATGGGGGGACAGTGTAGAGGGAGCTTTACTCTGTATCTGACCCCGAACGGGCTGCCAGATTGATGGATCCCGTTGTTTTGCAGGGAATTACTGTCCCATTTGTACGAAATGCTATGAAGATAATGATTACGAGAGTAAGATGATGCAGTGTTCAAAATGCGACCACTGGGTACATGCCAAGTGCGAAGGGATTTCCGGTGAGTGGTCAGGCAAGGCGAGCCCAGAGTCTGGTTGTAATTCCCCCCCCCCCCCAACTCCCTTCAGCCCCAGGGTGAGCATTCTCTCCACACTGTCTCTCCCTTCAGCATGGCTGTGTTCAACCCTGGGATTGCCTCCCTCAGGGACAGTGTGGGCCTACCCTGTGGGTCAAGGCAGCAGCTCACCTCCTCAACCTTCTCAACACGGGGTGGGGTGTGTAACTCAGGACGGGGTGATAAATGATCGAGAGCGGTCATCTCCCCCTCCTCCCCCCTCCAGCCCTTGTTGACCTGTACTGAGTTCTGAGGAAGGGTCGTTGGACCCGAAATGTGAACTCGTGGTTTCTCAGCGCAGATGCTGCTGGACCTGCTGAGCTTTTCCAGCACTTTCTGATACACCGTTCTCTGGGTTTCCTCTGCCCGGTTCCCTCGCTGTTTGCCAGGGGCTGTTCCCACCCACAGGTGGGACGGGAGGGGTAAAGGATTGGGACGGCAGCCTGGGGTTTTCAGCTCAGGGTGTCTCGCTGGGTCAGGCTGTACTTTCTTCATGCAGTTTGTTCACACGGTGTAGCTGCTCTGAGGCTGGAGCAGCCCATGGCCATTAGGCCATTCAGCCCATCCAGTCTGTTCCACCATTCAAACATGGTTGATGGGTTTCTCAACCCCATTCTCCCGCTGTCTCCCTGTAACCCTTTCTATCTCCGTGTTAAATATCCTCAGTGACCTGACCCCCCACAGCCTTCTGTGGCAGTGAATCCTACAGATTCCCCGCACTTTGGATGAATATGTTTCTCCTTATCTCTGTTC
>NW_025125408.1:0-1089 GCF_004010195.1 Chiloscyllium plagiosum | reverse complement strand
TTATGTTACAGACTTGTAAATTACATGCCACACATGTTGTGAGTCGTAAGAATGTAATCTTAGACAATCTTTCAGTGTTATATTGATGTGGGAAGAAGTTAATATGAACTTAGATTAAAGTCATATGTGTGTCATGATAATGTAGTGAATGGTTTGAGACAAAATAAATGAAACAATTTTCTCATTATGATGGTCCATTTGTTTCTGGGGAAGAGTTATGAAGTTGTGGGTGTATGTACTTTTAAAAGTGTTGAAAAGCTAGCAAGGACTTAGAGAAGTACAGAGTGTCTGGAACAAGGTAACAATGTAACAATGTAACACTTGGTTGAAACAGCTAGAGTAGCTGGGTTGCTATGGAACAAAAACAAATTCAAATTTGGCCAATCAGTTTAAATTATGCCCCAAGATAACAAACTCCAATCAAATTTGAATTTAGTATTTTGATATTAAAACCAATGAAACAATCTGATGTTCTGTGGTATAAAACCAAATATTTTTGAACAGTTGAGAGAGAACTATCGAACAACCAACAGATGAAGGCTGTTAGTTTAAGAGCTCTCTGAAAGACGTTTGTACAGCAGAACATAGAAACTGACCTGGAGCGAATCTACAGCAGAAAATCTGCAGAGGAAATTCGGCAAAGCTGACTGGTTTTGAAATGTGATTTTTTTTGTAAATCTTCATCTGGATTTTTTTATGGACTAATATTGTAGAGTGGGAGGTATAAGAAAGGTTTAAGAGAAAGGAGTTGTCAATAGTTGTTCGTTAATATTGTCTGTTAAACTTAAAGAATAAAGTTCTTCCATTTTTTTCTCTAAGTAGTAACTTTTGAAATACTTCTTTGCCTTTCGAATTTTAACAGTTTACAGCCTGGGATGAATCTTTTCTGTGTTGCTGGTTTAAATTGCATTGGGGTTTACCCTGTGTCATAACACAAGTCCCTCAACTTCTCCACCGATGCTGAGCTCTTCTGGATATCACCATGGACCCCTCCCCAAGGGTACAATTTCCCCCTGAGAAGGATAGGTTCACCGTCACTGATGGAGCTAAGAAGAATAGACACTTCCCCAAAAAAGCAGGTCTGATCAG
>NW_025125407.1:0-1089 GCF_004010195.1 Chiloscyllium plagiosum | reverse complement strand
ATGGATAGGGTGAATAGCCAAGGTCTTTTCGACGGGAGAAGAAAATGCATTTTGTGAGAAGATTTGGCACAGGAAAATGAAATCGTAGAGAGCATAGTTTTACGGTGTAAGAGAGGAGATTTAAAAGGGAGGAAGAGGGAGCTTCTTTTACACAGAGGGTGATGTGTTTATGAAATGAGCTGACAGAGGAAGACTGGCAGTTGCAAGTACAGCTCCAACATTTACAAGGCATTTTGACAAACATATGAATGGGAACCGTTTTGAGGCATATGGGCCAAGTGCAAGCAGATGGGACTAGTTTATATTGGAATACCTGGCTGGCATGGATATGTTGGACCAAAGATTGTATGTGTGCGCGATATGACTGTATGAATATAGAAAACGAAGAAAGGGGAAGAAAACATGTGATGAAAGCAAATTAGCTGGAAATATAAAAAACAAGCAGCACGAGTTTTTCCATGTATGCAAGAAAAGTTCAAGAGGTGTGCGAGATCTTTGGTAAAAATAAAGGCATATTGAGGACATTTGGAGGTTGTGACTGGGAAACTGGCGACAGGGAACAGATAGATCACTTACACCAGTATTTTACATCGTTCCTCACTGGTCAAGGTGCTGTAGTTATTTCAATGATATAAACAAAATGGTAATAGGAGGGAAGTTCTTGAACTCTCTCTAACAAAAGGAACAAGGCATTTCTCAAATAGATAAGACCAAGGGTAAAAAGGTCATCAGCAATACTTAAGAGGTTTTAAAAGAAGTGGCCACAGAGTGGCTGGTGACTCTGTGTGAAATATTCCATAATTTTCTCGATTAAAGGAGTGATCCAATGAAACTGGAAACCCTCCAATGTGGCGACCATCTTCAAGAAAGGAGCGAGACTGAAAGCAGGAACCATTCAGCCTAACCATTATTGGTACGAATCTCTGAGAGTCTGTTGTTAAGGAAGGGACTGCAAGACATTTAGAAAAGCTTCACACAGAGTCAGGCATGGTCTTGTTAAAGGCGAACTATATTTTGCCTGTAAAATCATGCAAAGGTTTTCTGGAGATCCCTGAGAATGTAACAAGTGGCCTTGATAAAGGTGGACTG
>NW_025125406.1:0-1089 GCF_004010195.1 Chiloscyllium plagiosum | reverse complement strand
TATATTCTGGGATTAAGGCCTGCTAGACTCTGGCATAAGGCCACGCTATATTCTGGGTTTAAAGCCTGCTATATTCTGGCATTAAGGCCTGCTATGTTCTGGGATTAAGACCTGCTATATTCTGGGTTTAAGGCCTGCAATATTCTGAGATTAATCCCTGTTATGTTTTGGGTATAATCCTGCTATATTCTGGGATTAAGGCCTGTTATATTCTGAGATTAAAACCTGCTATATTCTGGAATTAGAGGCTGCTATTTTCTGTGATTAAGGCCTGCTATATTCTGGGTTAAAGGTCTGCAATATTCTGAGATTAAGTCCTGTTAAATTCTGGATATAAATCCTGCTATATTCTGGGATTAAGGCCTGCTATATTCTGGAATTAAGGCCTGCTTTATTCTGGAATTAAGGCCTGCTATATTCTGGGATTAGGCCTGGCTATATTCTGGGATTAAGGCCTGCTATATTCTGGGATTAAGGCCTGCGATATTCCTGGATAAACCCTGCTATATTCTGCGTTTAAGGACTGCTATATTCTGGGATTAAGGCCTGCTATACTCTGGGTTTAAGGCCTGCAATACTCTGGGATTAACCCCTGCAATATTCTGTGATTAAGGCCTGTTATATTCTGGGATTAACCCCTGCTATATAATGTGTTTAATCCCTGCTATATTCTGGGATTAAGGCATGCTATATACTGGGTTTAAGGCCTGCTATATTTTGGATTAAGACTTGCTATATTCTGGGTTTAAGGCCTGCTATATTCTGGGTTTTAGGCCTGCTATATTCTGGGATTAAGGCCTGCTATATTCTGGATTTAAATCCCGCTATATTCTGGGATTAAGGCTGCTATATTCTGGGTTTAAGGCCTGCTATATTATGGGATTAACCCCTGCTATATTCTGTGTATAAATTCTGCAATATTCTGGGATTAAGGCCTGCTATATTTTGGGATTAAGACCTGCTGTATTCTGGGATTACTGCCTGCTATATTCTGGGATAAAGGCCTGCTATATTCTCGGAGTAATGATTGCTATCTTCTGTGATTAAGGACTGCTGTATTCTGGGATTAAGGCCTGCTATACTCTGGGT
>NW_025125405.1:0-1089 GCF_004010195.1 Chiloscyllium plagiosum | reverse complement strand
CCCTCCCTCCCACCCCCAAGGGAAGCTGGGCTCATTAGGAATGCCTGGCTGGGCTCCAACACTCCCTCCCTCCCACCCCCAAGGGAAGCTGGGCTCATTAGGAATGCCCGGCTGAGCTCCAAAACTCCCTCCCTCCCACCCTGACGCAGATAGGCAGCTGCGTGTGCACCGTTACCACACAGCGGTGGGTGGATGGAGTTGGGACGGGTTTGAGGAAAGGGACTCCCCACCGCCTTCGCGATGGCGATACACGTTGGCGCCAGTCACTGTGCTTCTCCCCCCCCCCCGCCTGTGACAGCTGTCCTCCCCTCACAGTCACAGGCCCCTTTTCGTCCTTGGATTTGGCTTCTTTTTAAAAAACGGAGGGGTTGTAAAGGCAGAGGAGCCGAGGTGTCTGGTTCAACAGTGGAAGGGGATTGACCCAGCTCTCCCGGTTCGGGTTTCATCGACACGCTATTTCTTTTTGTTCACAGAAGGTGTGAAGGTGTTGGAGCAGCGGAAGAGTTAAACATAAGGACAGCATTCCTCTGACCTTCGGACGGCGCACCCTCCCACCTGAGGCTGGATTAACCTTTCGGCTGAGGGTTTCAACTGCGTTAATTAGTTAATTAGTACCCGGCCCTGCTCCCGATGAAGGGCTTAAGCCCGAAACGTCGACTCTCCTGCTCCTCGGATGCTGCCTGACCCTGCTGTGCTTTTCCAGCACCCACACTCTCGACTCTGACCCTCCAGCACCTGCTGTCCCCCCCCCGGCCGACCAGTTATTTCAGGTCAGTCGGGCTGTCCCGATAGTCGAGTTATTCTCAACCCTCGTTTTCTTTTGTTCGGTGTCGCGACTGTGGCGTTCAAATAAACGCGGTTTTGCTCAAAGCCGGGTGGATTGACCAGCGGCTTTCACACCTGGAACACCCACTTCGTTTCTTTTTTTGAAAAAAGACTCCCTCCAGTGTGGAAACAGGCCCTTCGGCCCAACAGGACTCTACGAAGAGTAACCCACCCAGAAACACTCCCCCGAGCCTATTACTCTACATTTACCCAGGATTAACGCACCTAACTCGCACATCCCTGGGCACTACGGGGACAATTTAG
>NW_025125404.1:0-1089 GCF_004010195.1 Chiloscyllium plagiosum | reverse complement strand
AATTAATGAATATTGGCATCACAACCACATGGATGGATATTGACGTGAATCTCTCCAATGTGTTTAATTGGATAAAGCTCGACAAATATTTGAGAATAGAAGATGATAGATTAATGTCGATGAGTGGACATTTTTAGTTCATGTTTGAAAGCTCCTGTGAGTATAAACAGTTGAAAAAAGTCAGTGGAAGGAATGACCACTTTCTATGCACTAAATGCTCCGTAAAATCCTGAAAATATTTGAAACTGGGACAAGAATGAGCAAGAGATACCCGGAATGAAGGGCATTATTTCACACTGCGTGGACATACACAAAAGGGGCACAGATTTTGGATTTCTCGGCAATTCTATTAATCAAGTAGCATATGTGATCAGGTCAGGAGCTGACTCTGTGATGTTTATCTCAGTTTTGGTGGATGGATGATTCCAAAGAATGTTATCCTAATTGATCATTGCTACAAATGGAGTATAAGCTTGTTAAATAGCTTAAGGACATATTAAACTATCATATGCAGTTCTCCATTGAGCACTTTCCATCATTTCCTTGCCTTGTTTTGCAAGCCATCATCCCTGTGTGACTGAAGAGTAGGTCAGCAGGAACGTTTGGTTTAATTGGAATCAGCATAACTGTTATAACAACCAATACAAAATTGTGGGATATAGGTAAACAGTATTACTTCTGCAAGTATAATTGAGTACTAACTTTAGTGTATAATTGTGGGAATAAGATAAATAATTGCTCACTTTCGTGTATAATTGTGGATAACGGGGTAATGACTTTAGTGCATAATTATCCCAGGAAACAATTTCTTTCATCATAATAGTTTAAATAACTTACAGTCTCAGCAAAATAGCTGAGATAGCTGACACGCATAAACTAGGGAAGAAAAAAACACATTGTTAAAATGCATATTCAGGAATGAAATGTACCTATGAACAATGGAAGATGTTACAAGCAAACAGATAAAGTGAAAAGAACATCAAGATCCAAGTTCATCAAACTCTCCCTTATGTCAGCGCTTACAGAGGGGAGGGTCGCCAAATTGGAGAAGGGGGCAAGTCATAATGGCGGAGCGCAGCTGGGTAATGG
>NW_025125403.1:0-1089 GCF_004010195.1 Chiloscyllium plagiosum | reverse complement strand
GGATGGCAGGCTTGCCTTCTTCTGCCAGGGGACCGAATATAAAACTGTCATCAGGCCACCTTTGCAGTATTGTGTGCTGTTTTGAGCACTGCATTATAAGGAGGATGTGGAGGCTTCGGAGAGGGTGGAAATGGGTTTACCAGGATGTTGCCTGGATTGGGAGAAGTTGGAAAATCTTAGATTATTGTCTTTGGAAAATCAGTGGCTGTGGAGTGATCCGAGAGCCACAGACAGAGTGAATAATCTGAATCCTTTTCCAAGTGGAAATTACCAATTCCACAGGCCATAGATGTAAGGGGAGAGGGACAAGTTTAACGGAAATGAAAACTGAAAGAACAGCAGATGCTGTAAACCAGAAAGAAAAACAGAAGTTTCTGAAAAAGCTCAGCAGTTCTAGCAGCATCTGTGAAGAGAAATTAGTGAAAACTTCTGAGGAAGGGGGACCGGACCCGAAACATTAACTGATTTTTCTTCACAGATGCTGCATGACCTGCTGAGCATTTTCAACAACATCTGTGCAAGTTAAAAGGGAGTTGTGTCAGACAAGTTTATTATGCAGAAGGTGGTCAGTGACTAGAATGTACTTGCCTGAGAGATGGTAAAAACAGAAACAATCACAATGTTTAAGAGGCATTTGGACAGACAGATAAGCAGGCATGGTTTGGCAGGGATACGGATCATGTACAGGCAGATGGAATCAGTTTGGAATGGCATCATGATCCACACAGGCATGGTGGGCCGATTATTCAGGTGCTGTACTGTTCTGTTTTCCAGGGGGGAGAATGATAATATTTTGAGTATAATATGTCTCTTCTTTAGAACACACAGTAGGTTGATGCATTTTGAGAGAAGCAATGTAGAAAGGGAATATATATTTGAATGGCACAGACACAGGGAGCAGGACAGCAGGAATGGGGACAATGTGTACAAATCCTGAAAGGAGAGAGACCATAAAGTGTTTTGAGTAAACGTATAGGATGCTGGACTTCATTAATAGAGGGAATGATAACACACTCATGCAAAAGATGCTGACCGTTGACAAAGTTCTTGTTAGGTCACAGTCAATCATTGCATCCAATTGTGATCAAC
>NW_025125402.1:0-1089 GCF_004010195.1 Chiloscyllium plagiosum | reverse complement strand
GTCAACTTCCTGCTTTCCTCTACCAGCTTTGCTGTGGCTGCCACCGCTTGGACACACTCCGGACACCCTCGGGAGACTGGATCCAGAATTTCTGACAGGAAAGCCACGGGCTTCCTTTCTCCCCCCCAATTCTGGGTCAATACTCCAAGAGCGGTTCCCTTTCTGGAGTTCACAAAGAGACGAAATGTCTTACTAAAATCCGGCAAGCTTAAAACAGGTGCGGTCATCAATTTTTCTTTTAGAATTCCAATTAACTTTTTCTCCTCCTCCTCCCATTTTATTCTATTGGGTGCCTCCTCAATGAGTTTTAGGTACAAGTCTTTAGTAAGGGGGGCATAGTCATCTATTCATAACCGACAATAGCCTAAGAGTCCCAAGAACTTCCGCAACTCCCTCTTGGTCGTTGGGAGGCCTAGTTCGATTATTGCCCGCACTCTTTCTGGACTTATTCGTTTCTGTCCCTGGCTTATCAAGTGTCCCAGGTACTTAACCTCTTTCTCGACTTATTGGAGCTTCTTCTGACTCACTCTTAACCCCTTCTAAGCAAGGTAATTTAACAGGGCATTAGTCCCAATTAGGACGTCCTCCTCCGTGGGCCCGGATAAAAGGAGATCGTCCACGTACTGTATAAGCTTAAGGGCCGGGGACAAGGTTAGTCCCTCCAATAATTGTTCCAGAATCTGCCCGAACAGAGTCGGGGACTCAGTGAAACCTTGGGGGAGCACGGTCCACCTGTACTGCTGTTTTCTACCAGTATCAGGATCCTCCCATTCAAAAGCAAAAAGATCCCTACTGTCCTTGTCCAGGGGACATGCCCAGAAGGCATCCTTTAAGTCTATAACACTAAACCAGCCGTGGTCCGGGGGTATTCGCCCTAGAATAGTGTATGGGTTCGGTACCACAGGGTGCCGTACTTGGACAATTTTATTTACTTCCCTCAGGTCTTGGACCAATCTGTAGCTCCCGTCCGACTTCCGGATCGGCAGGATGGGGGAATTGTATCGTGACATACAGGGCTCTACCAAACCATCTTTTATTAGGTCTTCCATAACTGTCTTCAGGCCCTGCCTCCCTTTCCAAGAGATGGGG
>NW_025125401.1:0-1089 GCF_004010195.1 Chiloscyllium plagiosum | reverse complement strand
TAATGGTGTTGAAAGGTGTAGTAGCTGGTTCTCAGTGAACTACTACAGATTGTTGATGTGCTGAGCTGTTTGTTTTCGCTTTGCATTAAATAGAAGCCGGTTATCTCAGTCCGCTGGCTAACTGGTTTATGGTATAGAGTGAGACAAACGACGTGGGATTAACTGTCGCACTGTCTCAGTTTGCTATAAGGATCATCATCTTCTCCGCTCACGTGATCTGTAATACAATGGTGACTCCAGTGAGTAGGAACGGACCTGTCGATGTCAAGCATCATTATCATTGCCATTTGTTGCATTGAACATTTGGTCACAATGACCATAAACGGGACTGATTCCTTTGAATACTCACTCATCTCCGTCCGAAAAATCCAGCGACAAGACTCATCCTCATTCCTGTTTGAACCCTTTGTTCCACACAGCATCGCAACTATTTGTCATGGCTTTACCAGATTCGGTGACAACTTTCAATCTACCCAAAGAAATAAATCTAATTCCTTTCGAACGGTTTAATGAGCTGTGTGAGTTTGCAGCAAACAGGATAATATGAAACGAGTTTAAAAGCCTTTTCAAGAATATAATCCAGTGCAGTGTTAGAGATTTGAAAAAGGTCATCAAGCTAAAATATCATCTCTGGGAACAATTGATACCTTTCCCAAATCAGAAACTGGAGTTTTAGAATAGATGCTGCTTTATTCGACATTATTCTTCAACTATGCTTCAGTCTGATGCTCCAATAATTCCTGATTAACGTCAGTAAAAGCAGCTTTAGATAACGATTGGAATTACAACTGAGGCATTACACGCTGTTAAGTACCAAGCGCAGATCAGTTGCTCCACTGGAGCCGCTGGCAGGAAGCCCAAAGCGTACCAGAATCGTACCTCTGGGACCTTCGACCCGCCTGGTCTACTTTTGCTGTGGTTCTGAAATTAAAGCTAAGGCAGAGGAGGAGGAACTGATATGGACCTGTGACTTTTCGAGCATCAGGTTCAGGAGATGGGACACAGAAAATCGTTGTGCAAAATAGACATGATTGAAAACTGGGTTTCTGTGGGTCTCTGCGTTGTTTACAGACAAAGTTACATTATCGC
>NW_025125400.1:0-1089 GCF_004010195.1 Chiloscyllium plagiosum | reverse complement strand
GGAGCAGTTATCCTCCCAGCATGTAGGGCTGTGTACACCAAACCAGTGCATTGACCTGTCACCCAGGAGCAGTTACCCTCCCAGCATGTAGGGCTGTGTACACCAAACCAGTGCATTGACCTGTAACCCTGGAGCAGTTAACCTCCCAGCATGTTTGGCTATGTACCCCAAACCAGTTCATTGTTCTGTAATCCAGGAGTAGTTAACCTCGTACCCCAAACCAGTTCATTGTTCTGTAATCCAGGAGTAGTTAACCTCCCAGCATGTTGGGCTGTATACACCAAACCAGGGTATTGATCTGCAACCCAGGAGCAGTTACCCTCCCAGCATGTAGGTCTGTGTACACGAAACCAGTGCATTGATCTGTATCCCAGGAGCAGTTACCCACCCAGCATGTAAGGCTGTGTACCCCAAACCAGTTCATTGATCTGTAACCCAGGAGCAGTTAACCTCCCAGCATGTTGGGCTGTGTACACCAAACCAGGGCATTGATCTGTAACCCAGGAGCAGTTAACCTACCAGCATGTATGGCTGTGTACCCCAACCCAGTGCTTTGATCTGTAACTAAAGAGAGCTTTACCCTCCCAGCATGTAGGGCTGTGTAACGCACCCCATTGCATTGATCTAAGAACCAGGAGCAGTTACCCTCCCATCATGTAGGGCTGTGTACACCAAACCAGGGCATTGTTCTGTAACCCAGGAGCAGTTACCCTCCCATCATGTCGGGCTGTGTACCCTACCCCATTGCATTGATCTAAGACCCAGGAGCAGTTACCCTCCCAGCATGTAGGGCTGTGTACACCAAACCAGGGCATTGTTCAGTCACCCAGGAGCAGTTACCCTCCCAGCATGTACGGCTGTGTACACCAAACCAGTGCATTGTTCTGTAACCCAGGAGCAATTACCCTCCCAGCATGTAGGGCTGTGTACCCAAACCAGGGCATTGATCTGTAACCCAGGAGCAGTTACCCTCCCAGCATGTAGGGCTGTGAACACCAAACCAGTGCATTGATCTGTAACCCAGGAGCTATTACCCTCCCAGCATGTAGGGCTGTGTACACCAAACCAGGGTATTGATCTGTAACCCTG
>NW_025125399.1:0-1089 GCF_004010195.1 Chiloscyllium plagiosum | reverse complement strand
AACACGTGCAGTTTGGTTCATGGAGTGAATGTGTTGCAGTTCGATTGAGACAATGTGTGACGCTTGTGACATTGAATGAATGAGTAGCTGCATTCATTGTATTGACAAGTGCAGTTTAATTCATGAACTAAATGTGTGCAATATGTTTGTTTGAATCAATGCGTTAAGGTTGAGGCATGGAACGCTTTAAAGAACCTCTACTCTTTGAATTGACAAGTGCAGCCTCTTTCATTGAATGAACGTGTGCATTCTCATTCACTTAAGAAGCGTGTTAAGTTTGTTAAATTGAAACATTGAATAACGTTTGATTCATTGAACCAATCATTAAAGTTTGATTCAATGATCAATGAATGCAGTTTGTTTCATTGAATAACGTAGGCATTTTGGTTCACTAAATAAGGGAGATAGATTTGTTCCATTGATTCATTGACTGTAGTTTGATTCAATGATTCGATGAAAGCAGTATTTTTGATTGAATGAAAGCGTGAAACTTGGCACATTGAAGGAAGGAGAGAAGTTCTCTTATTGAATTAAGACGTGCAGTTTGGATCATGGAGTGAATGTGTGCAGTTCGATTGAGACAATGTGTGAAGCTTGTGACATTGAATGAACGAGTAGCTGTATTCATTGAATTGACAAATGCAGTTTGCTTCATCAACTAAATGTGTGCTTTTGTTTTTTTGCATCATTGAATTATCTACTGATTGAATTGTCATGTGCAGTCTGTTTCATTGAATGAACGAGTGTAGTAGGATTCACTAAACAAGGGAGTTAGGTTAGTTCGATTGAAACAAGGAATGAGGTTTGATTCCTTGAATCAATGATTGTAGTTTGTTGCAATGATTCATTGAAAGCAGTTTTTTTCATTGAATGAAAGCGTTAAGCTTGGCACATTGAATGAATGAGAGAAGGTCTCTCATTGAATTAACACGTGCAGTTTGGTTCATGAAGTGAATGTGTGCAGTTTGATTGAGACAATGTGCGAAGCTTGTGACATTGAGAGATTAAGAGTAGCCGGATTTATGGAAGTGACAAACCCAGTTTGCTTCATGTACAAAATGCGTGCGATTTGTTTGATTGAATGAATGC
>NW_025125398.1:0-1089 GCF_004010195.1 Chiloscyllium plagiosum | reverse complement strand
TGAATTGTGGGAAGAAACCAGACCACCCAGGACAAACCCACATAGACATGGCGAAAACGTGCAAACTTCACACTAACAGTCATCTGAGGTTGGAATCAAACCCGGGTCCCTGACACCGAGGAAGCAATGCTAACCACTGAGCCACCGTGCTGACCCATGGTGTTTTTGTACAAGACACTTGTTTGACCTCAGCTGTACTGCAGTCTACAGTTGTAAGCACTGTGTTATAGGAAGGATGTGAACACATTGAAGAGATTACAGAAGCAATTTCCAAGAATGGTTCCAGAAATGAGAAACTTCAATAGTGAGGATAGAATGAAGGACTTTGACTATCTCCTTGAAGAGGCTTGATAAAGACTTTCTGAAATAACTGCACAGAGGCTGGGTATTCCAATCACCAAGTCAGTTATATTTACTTGTGCACAGTACACTGCCAGTAGCCAGCCAGCTCAAAGTCAGTCGCTTCAACTGAGGAGATTCTAAATCTCCTGTTTATATATTTTTTTAAAGCCCCACATGACCACCTAACAGCAGTAGTGCTTATTAATTTCCCAGCATCCACATCGTATGCAAGTGTAGGACATATTGAAGAACAACAAGTGCATAAAACTTAATTCATATTCTGCCACCAGTAATGACCAATGACAAGCAGATACCCTTCTCAAAGGGCAATGCCGTGATCAAAAAAGTGAAGGGGGGCAGGGATTAAATCAAAAGAGGTGGAGGGGGATCTCCTGTTTACATTTTTTTCCCTCAATAAAGAAGGAATTCCAGTTAACAAACTGGCTAAATAATTCAGCCAGTTCAGGACTCAGGTTTCCCTCCCTTAAAAAAAAGCAGAAACCAAAAGAGTAACACACAGACTGTGGCCCAGCCAGCACAGAGTCAGTCCCCTAAGCTGAGGAGACTAAATCTCCTGTTTTTTTGATTTTTTTTTAAATTAACTATTTGTTTGTAATTTGCACTGGTTACCATTAACAGCTGTACATAAGAAACAGCAATTTACAGGGGAAAGGAGCGGCAAGGTCAGACCCCCAAACCTCACAATCTGTTCATAGGGAAACAAGGATGAACCTCAAATCCCAGCTT
>NW_025125397.1:0-1089 GCF_004010195.1 Chiloscyllium plagiosum | reverse complement strand
CAGCATCTGCAGTCATTGTTTTTACCTGTATGAGCACAAGGAGTAGAGCAGAACCAGAGGAGAATGGGCATGCCTACATTCACTGGAGGAGACTGCACTTGGCACCATCAGATTGGCTTCAACAGAAGTTGTTTCATCCACAAAATTGGGAACTTTTTGGGAAACTTGGTCGGCATGGATGAATTGGACCAAAGGGTCTGTTTCTGTGCTGTGTGACTCTATGATTTTAGAACATTCCAGAAGAGGCTGTGTTCCTTCCTTATGTTCCCCAACTTTCACTTCACCGCAGTTCTGCTCTATAACATGAAATAAAACTGCAGATCATGGGCCTGTTGTTATGACTGTCGTGAAACTGGATTCTCAATACGAGATTGTGGATAAGTGTGGTGCTGGAACAGCACTGCAGGTCAGGCAACATCAGGAAGGGCTGATGAAGGGCATATACTCGAGACATCGACTCTCCTGCTCCTCGAATGCTGCTTGACCTGCTGTGCTTTTCCAGCGCCACACTCTCGACTCTGACTCTCCAGCATGTGCAGCCCTCACTTTCTCCATTAGACTTGCATTGTTTAATTTAATTTCCTGAATTTCTTTATTAACTAAAAATGGCTTTAGAAACAACAAGACTGACCTTAAATGGCTGCTGTGATCTTGTGACAAACACAGCCATGCTACATGATGTATCTGGCATTGGAATTACCAATTTAATTAAGAGGTACTGAAACTCAGTGAGGGTTCAAGAAATTTCCATCTCTTGTTTTATTCACACTTGTGTTATAACTTCACAAACTGGAGATGAAAGGTTACTTGTGAAGTGTTTTGTTTGAAACAAAGACAACAGAGTCAGAATGAGCAGGCTCACTTATCGCAACTGGAGTGAATCCAGGGAGGGAGCAGACTTTGTGAACTCAGATATGTGTCTTAATTACCCAGGTGAGAAGAGACAGAAGGACTGGTTGGGACTGTTTTCCGTTGTGTGCCAGAGTCTGAGGAGTGACCTTATACACTTTTATGTAATCATGAGGGGCATGGATAGGGTAGACATGGTATTTTCCTTTAGGTGAAAACAATGACTGCAGATGCTGGAAA
>NW_025125396.1:0-1089 GCF_004010195.1 Chiloscyllium plagiosum | reverse complement strand
ACTCAGCGCAGAGGAGGCTGCACTGGCCTGCAATGACCCTTTATAATTAAGAATATGTGGCACCTCCAGGATCTCACAACCATGATGGGGCGTGTCGCGCAATCAACAATACATTTACACCCTTTGGGCAAGACACAGACCCCTTCGTAGAGCTTACACTGATTGGACATGGCAAGTATTGTGTGCGCTGTGCCCCCGCATTACTGCAAACTACTTTTACAACACAAGGCACAGACGCTGCCTCCTCCTCCGAGAGCCAACTGTTATTAGCTGATCTCCCATGATCACTGTGGGCACAGCAATAGAACCATGCAGGCCAGCTATTGTCCTCCCAAACACATACAGTTACTCTCAGACAGGGAGCAATCCTGCCATCAACACAACACCCGTATCACCCGCAGAATATAGGGAATCAAACCAGTTATTGAATCACCTTTTCAACAAGGAATCCTCGTGCCCAGAACCAGCCCATGCAACATTCCCTTCTTACCTATCCCGAAGCTTGGAAGACCACGAAAATGGTGTTTTGTGCAAGATCCTCTGTGGGAGGCAGCTTCCCCTAAACAGCCAGCCAAAGTGAAGTGGACACCCGAAATGCAACGGGCATTCACTGAACTGAAGCAACAACTAATCTTCACTCCTGCTCTGGGAGTCCCAGATTACTCACAGGGCTTCTATCTTTATGTAATCAAGTCAGAAGGTTTCGCGTCTGACATTTTAACAGGGCTTCATGGTAATCTCCGTCGCCCTGTTGCGTTGTATAATGCTTAGTAACGAGAATGCCGCATGTTTGTGCACGGTGGAAGCAGCCACAGTAACAGTGGATAAGCCCATCTCCATTGTGCTAGATCACCCGTGTACTGTTTTGGTTTCACTGTCACTCTCCCTGCTGCTTAATTTAGCAGCAATCCAACTCAGCGAACTGGTCATGAAGTCGCTTTATGATCTAGGCATACCTTTCCTTATATCGCGCCCTAGCTTTGAACCCCGCCACCCTAATTCCGCATACCTAGAATGATTCTGCAGACAACCACAACTGCTTGGACCTGGTTTAGTATTCCTGACAAAGGGCTCCTGCCAGAAACGTTG
>NW_025125395.1:0-1089 GCF_004010195.1 Chiloscyllium plagiosum | reverse complement strand
TCCTCCGGCCCCGCCCACCATCATTTCATTGGGCAGATGCTGACATCAATCACCCGGGGTCCCTTTGTTGGCTCAAACATGCGCAGTGTGTCCTGCTTTAGCTGATATGTTGGGTAATGTGATGGGAGAGTTTACTGAGGGTAAGAATTCACTTTGTGTGAGCTCTGCAGAAGATTTCCTTTATTCATGGAGAGAATTGCCTTCCTACTCATGACTGTATAGCTGTGATTGATGAATCAATGCCATCTGAATCAGTACATAAACACCCCATTTTCACTCCTTTTCAAAACATCTGATATCTTTAGCACATTGTATCACTCTCTTCTTTGGAGACGAAAAAAAAACATGAAACGGAGCCGCAAGGAATCGGAGCAGGAGTAGGGCATTCCTCGCCTTCAGCTTGTTCCTCCATTCTATCATGTCATGGCTGGGCCAACCCAGACCTCAACATTTCTTTTATGCTTGATCCGCATAGCCCTCAACTGCTCAAGATTTCAAAAATCTATCTGCCCTCTTTTAAAATAATTTGAGATTGAATTATAGATTCCCTACTGTGTGGAAACAAACAGGCCCTTCAGCCGAACAAGCCAGAACAACCCTCCGAAGAGTAACCCAAACATTCCCCTCCCACATTTAACATTCACAAAAGTTTGGGCGAGAAAATTCTAGCCATTCACTGAGAGAAAAAAATCTGTACTTTTTCTAAAATTAATGTTGCCTTATGTAATGTCCCCTGGTTTGAGAATTTACTGGTGCGAGAAGATCTAGTCAATATCCACCTGTCAAACTCATCAGAATCTTGTTTCCATAAGGTCACCCCTGCTTATCTATTCTTGATAGGTCAACCCTTTCGTCCTCGAAGCAGCTAAGTGAATCATTTTTGAATGGTCTCCGATGTTGGTTTATCCTTTATTAAATATGGGAGCTAACAATGTATACAGTACTCCAAATGAGGACTCAGCAACAGCCAGTGTGGTTAACCAATCCTCAATCCATGCTAATACATTACCCCGATACCATGAGCTCCTAAATTGTGCAATTAACTTTTGTGTAGCACCTTATCATTTGCAATTTTAAAATCCAAACACA
>NW_025125394.1:0-1089 GCF_004010195.1 Chiloscyllium plagiosum | reverse complement strand
AGTATTTATCCATCCAGCACATAGTCTGAGCCCAAAAATGAACAGACTCTAAATCACCTGGTTTTTGTCTGTTTATTTAACCAGCCAGCACAGAGTCAGTACCCGAAAATGAGGAGACTAAATCTCCTGGTTATATATATTTATTTAATCAGCCAGCACAGAGTCAGTGCCCAAAACTTAGGGGACCCTAAATTTTCTGGTTATATATATATATTTATTTAACTAGCCAGCACAGAGTCAGTGCCCAAAACTGAAACGACTCTAAATCTCCTGGTTATATCTTTTAAAACAACACGCACAGAGTTAATGCCCTTCACTGAGGAGACTCTCAATCTCCTGGTTATATATGTTTATTTAACCAGGCAGAACAGAGTCTGTGCCCTATAACGAGCAGACACTGAATCTCCTGGTCTTATACATTCATTTAATCAGCCAGCATAGAATCAGTGCCCTAAAATGAGGAGACTAAATCTCCTGGTTATATATATTTAACTTGCCAGCACAGAGTCAATGCCCTATAATGAGACGACTCTAAACCTCCTGGTTATATATATTTATTTAAACAGCGAGCACAATGTCAGTGCCCAAAGCTGTGGAGATTTTAAATCTACTGGATAAATTTGTTTATTTAACTAGTCAGCACTGAGTCAGTGTCCTATAATGCAAAGACTTTGAATCACCTGGTTATATATATTTATTTAACCAGCCAGCACAGAGTCAGTGCCTTACCTGAGGAGACTCTAAATCACCTGGGTTTATTTATATTTAACTGGCCAGCACAGAATCAGTGCCATTAACTGAGGAGACTCCATGTCTCCTGCATATATGCAAGTATTTATCCATCCAGCACATAGTCTGAGCCCTAAACTGAACAGACTCGAAATCACCTGTTTTTATCTATTTATTTAACCAGCCAGCACTGAGTCAGTGCCCAAACCTGAGGAGACTGTAAATCTCCTGGTTACAGAATTTTAAACAGAAAGTATAGAGTCTGTGCCCTAAACTGACGACACTCTAAATCTCCTGGTTTTATATATATGTATTTAACCAAACAACACCGAGTCAGTGCCGTATAATGAGCAGTCGCTT
>NW_025125393.1:0-1089 GCF_004010195.1 Chiloscyllium plagiosum | reverse complement strand
AGAGTTAGAGTGGTGTAATGTCAGAGTTAGAATGGAGTAAGGTCAGACTTAGAATGGAGTTAAGTCGGAGTTAGAGTGGAGTTAGGTCAGAGTTTGAATGGAGTTAGGTCAGAGTTAGAATGGAGTTAGGTCAGAGTTCGAGTAGAGTCAGGTCAGTGTTAGAGTGGAGTTAGGTCAGAGTTAGAATGGAGTTTGGTCAGAGTTAGAGATGAGTTAGGTCAAAGTTAGAGTGGAGTTAGGTCAGAGATCGAATGGAATTTGATCAGAGTTAGGTCAGGTCAGAGTAAGAGGGGAGTTAGGTCAGAGTTAGAGTGGAGTTAGGTGAGAGTTAGAGTGGAGTTAGTTCAACGTTAGTGTGGAGTTAGGACAGAGTTGGAGTCGAGTTAGGTCGGAGTTAGAGTGGAGTTAGGTCAGAGTTTGAATGGAGTTAGGTCAGAGTTAGAGTGGAGTCAGGTTGGAGTTCAAGTGGTGTTATTTCGGAGTTAGAGTGGAGTTAAGTCAGAGTTAGAATGGAGTTAGGTCGTAGTTAGAGATGAGTTAGATCAGAGTTAGAGTGGAGTTAGTTCAGAGTTAAAATGAAATGAGATCAGAGTTAGAGGGGAGTTAGTTCTTAGATAGAGCGGAGTTAGGTCAGAGTTGGAATGGAGTTAGGTCAGAGTTAGATTTGAGTTAGGTCAGAGGGAGTGTGGAGTTAGGTCTGAGTTGGAGTGAAGTTAGGTCGAAATTGGAATGGAATTAGGTCAGAGTTAGAATGGAGTTGGATCAGAGTTCGAATGTTGTTAGTTCAGAGTTAGAGTGGAGTTAGGTCATAGTTAGAGGTGAGTTTGGTCAGAGTTAGAGAGAAGTTAGGTCAGAGTTAGAATGGAATTAGATCAGAGTTAGAGTGGAGTTAGGACAGAGTTAGAGTGGAGTTAGGTCAGAGTTAGAATGGAGTAAGGTCAGACTTAGAGTGCAGTTAGATCGGAGTTAGAGTGAAGTTAGGTCAGAGTTAGAGGGGAGTTAGATCAGAGTTAGAATGGAGTTAGGTCGGAGTTGGAGTGGAGTTAGGTCGGAGTAAGAGGGGAGTTGTGTCTGAGTTAGAGTAGAGAT
>NW_025125392.1:0-1089 GCF_004010195.1 Chiloscyllium plagiosum | reverse complement strand
CAGATAGTTTACTCACCTATCCCACTTCTCAAGCACTTCCTCATTATTTAATATATCTTGAGGCATATCGAATTCCACAACACCTGGATTTGGTTCCTCAGTTTGTGGGGCAGTAAATAACACCTGTGTCTCCAATTCCTTCTCCCTATTATGATAAGTCTTCAACATGTTCACATGACATACCTGATACGGTTTTTTTTCCATCTGGCGTCTTTGCTAGGCAGTTCACCAGACTCAGCTTTTTCTCAATTTGTTCAGGACCACTAAACCTGGTTTTGAAGGGATCTCTTATCGCTGGTAACAGTACTAATATGTCATCCCCATGGGAAAAGATCTGGATCTCAGTACTTCTATCTTCCACATGCTTAATTCTATACTGTGCCCTCTTTAGGTGCTGTTTACCTAGCTCACCTACTCAAATTTATCTCTCCCTCACATCTGATACGTAATCCAAGTGTGAGATCTCTCTTGCCAGAAGCTCAATAATGTTTTATGCAGTGTATTCATTTGCCATCTCTGCTGCTCTGCTCACTTTCTGAACTTTCTGTTCATCCACCTGAATTCTAATCATTTCTGGAAGTGAGTTTTTAAACGTCTCCAGCAGAATAATCTCGCATGGAGCCTCAGAAGTCTCAGCTATTTTGAAGGCCTGCACCCATCTTTCAAAATGACCACATTTATTTCTTTCGGTCTTGAGTCCTTATCAACATAGCATGAGTCCTTATCAACATAGTTCCTTCTTTATGTTTCTGAACCGCTGTCAATACGTTTGGGGTACAAGTTCATAAGCACTCAGAGTAGTTTGTTTGACGTCTTCATAATCTATTGACCCCTCATCTGACCTGCTGAAAATACCTCACTAGCTCTGCCGAACAAGCTCAGTCTGAACCAGCATTTCCCACAAATGCTCTGACCATTCCGTCTGCCTGGCCAATTTTTCAAAAGAAATAAAGAAGGTTCCAACATCTTTCTCATCAAAATGTAGCTGTTTTAATAATTTAAATATCACTGCCTTCTCTCTTCATCTCCATCCTGTTAACTTTACTTCCCTGACTTAGTCATAATTTCGACGTTCAAATTCTGTCTCCT
>NW_025125391.1:0-1089 GCF_004010195.1 Chiloscyllium plagiosum | reverse complement strand
TTGTGGTCTGGCGATGGAGGAGTCCAAATCCTGCATATCCTTGGTGGAGTGGGAAGGGGAGTTGAAGTGTTGAGCCACAGGGTGGTTGGGTTGGTTGGTCCGGGTGTCCCAGAGGTGTTCTCTGAAACACTCAAATTAAAGTTCGACGAATAAAACCTGGAATGGAAGCCTGAACTCAGGAACAGAGAACATGACTTTAATTTCCTGCAATCCCATTCATGCGTGTCCCTTGCGCACGGGATGCTGCCATCTTTATCCAATCCTGCTTACTTGTGACTCCAGGACCTGAACAACATAGCTGACCCTTAATCCGAGAATGCCGACCGTGTCAAGGCTATTCGGCCCTTACAGTCGACACCATCCCTCCGAAGCACATCCTATCAGACCCACAATCCATAACTATTCCATTCCCCTTCATTTCCCATGGCTGATCCCAGTAACCTGCACACTTTCAGACTGTGGGAGGAAACTCACACAGCAAAGAGAGAATGTGCAAAGTGCACACAGTCACACGAGACTGGGATCGAATCCATGTCTCTCATGCAGCAAGACAGCAGCGAATCAGGAAGAAAAACAAATGCTGTCCTGACCAGCGACATCCACACCCTGTGGGTATATCAGGAAGAATAAAAACACATTCACAACATGGACAACCGGACTTCCCTCTGCGTGGACATGATTTAAATCAATCGTTCATCCTGAATAGATATAAGGACACCGATATCACAGAGAAACCAGCGCAATTACATGCTGAAGTGGAAACTCATCTACTCAGTCAAACTGGAGACAGACTATTCAACAATCCCGGGTGTGTGGGACGGGGCCAATGAGCAGGAGAACCTCGAGTTACCAGCAAGATTACATATCCCAGAAGGAGATCATTTAAACTGTCAACCTGCTGTTAATCCAAACCAGCTGCTAGTTTCATAGCGTCAAAGTCATAGACTCACACAGCATGAAAATATGCCTTTCACTCCAACCAGCTCATACTGAACATAATGCCAAACTAAACAAGTCGCATTTGACGGCTCTTGTAACTGCTGTGGGTTAATAATGCCCTTGTGATATTATTACTGCATTGTTAATATG
>NW_025125390.1:0-1089 GCF_004010195.1 Chiloscyllium plagiosum | reverse complement strand
TCTGATCCATTGGTTGTTGGATCACATAGTTCAATTTGGTGTTGCTTGCGCTGTTTGGCGTGCAAGTTGGGTAGCTTCACCAGGTTGGCACCACATTTTTAGGGATGCCTGGTATTGCTCCTGGCTTGCTCTGCGGAACTCTCCATTGAACTACGGTTGATCACCTGGCCTGATGTTAATGGTTGAGTGGGGAATATACCAGACCATGAGAGTTCAGATTGGGCTGGAGTACAGTTCTGCTGCTGTTTTAACCCACAGTGAGAGAGAAGTTGCAGGGTCAAGAGGGCTGATTGAGTTGTTGTATTTTCCAGTGCATTGGTAGATGTAATGTGGTCCATCCAGTTTCGTACCTTTGTTGAGACTGTGCAGTGATTAATACAATGAGTGATTTGATGGGCCACTGTCAGGAATGCAACTTTTAAAAAAAGGTTTTGTGATTTACGCATGAAAGAAGTGAACCTATCATGGTATTCGAACAGATGAAAGACTCAACAGACAATCAAGGTATTTTTCAATGGATAATTTCAGTTACATCACACTAAATTTTTGCTATAAACTCTGTGCCTTAGAATTGTGCCCTCCACAATCACCTGATGAAGGAGCGGTGCTCCGAAAGCTAGTGTGCTTCCAATTATACCTGTTGGACTGCAACCTGGTGTTGTGTGATTATTAACTGACAATATTACAGCACTACTAACAGGGCTGCATGTAAACAGGCTCAGTCCAGTTAATCAATACATTCAGAAGGATTTCCTCCAAGTTTGATGAGGCATTATTCGTCAAAACCGTCAACTTCAACCTGCAATGTTGTTATTAACAAAAACTTCAGGCTGACACAAAGCTCCCCACCCCACTGCAATGTGGTAACCGGGCCCGGCCCAGGAACTGGAACTGGGACATTTGTGGACTGTGATCTCAAAGGAAGGGAGCAAACACAATTCTGACAGATTAGTCCTCAAAGATGAGTAGCAAGTTTGAGACAAGGCAGGTGGTATGCTGCCTTGCACTTACCTTAATTGCATTTCTTATTTACCGTCGTGTTTTGCAAAGTATAATGAACCGGTTTGTTTTCTGTGGTTGGGGAGTTTT
>NW_025125389.1:0-1089 GCF_004010195.1 Chiloscyllium plagiosum | reverse complement strand
CTAAGCACAGACATGTCAGAGAATTCCTAGAGGTCTGGCACTCCAACCACAACGCCATAAACAACCACATAGATCTATTTCCGCCACCTCCAAACAGACCCCACCACCAAGGATATATTTCCCTCCCCACCCCTATCAGCGTTCCGGAAATACCACTCCCTCCATGACTCCCTCGTCAGATCCACACCAACCCAACCTCCACTCCCGGCACCTTCCCCTGCAACCGCTAGAAATGCAAAACTTGCGCCCACACCTCCCCCCTCACTTCCCTCCAAGGCCCCAAGGGATCCTTCCATATTCATCACAAATCGAACTGCACCTCCACATACATCATTTACTGTATCCGCTGCACCCGATGTGGCCTCCTATACATTGGGGAGACAGGCCAACTACTTGCGGAACTTTTCAGGGAACACCTCTCGGACACCCGCACCAACCAACCCAACCGCCCTGTGGCTGAACACTTTAACTCCCCCTCCCACTCCGCCAAGGACATGCAGGTCCTTGGCCTCCTCCATCGCCAGACCATGGCAACACGACGCCTGGAGGAAGAGCGCCTCATCTTCAGCCTAGGAACCCTCCAACCACAAGGGATGAATACAGATTTCTCCCGCTTTCTCATTTCCCCTCCCCCCACCTTTTCTCAGTCCCAAACCTCAGACTCAGCACCGCCTTCTTGACCTGCAATCTTCTTCCCGACCTCTCCGCCCCAAACCCCTCTCCGGCCTATCACCCTCACCTTAACCTCCTTCCACCTATCGTATTCCCAGCGCCCCTCCCCCAAGTCCCTCCTACCTAACTTTTATCTTAGCCCGCTTGGCACACCCTCCTCATTCCTGAAGAGGGGCTTAAGACGGAAACGTCGATTATCCTGCTCCTTTGATGCTGCCTGACCTGCTGTGGTTTTCCAGCAACACATTTTTAAGCTCTGATCTTCAGAATCTGCAGTCCTCAATTTTTCCACAAAAATCTAGATACCTTCTATCAACCCCTCAGAAAATGAACAGGAAATGACATCATCACAAACCGAGGAACCCCATCCAGGATAAACATATAAATAGAAAGCAGGAGACAACAGCTTCTCTTCAC
>NW_025125388.1:0-1089 GCF_004010195.1 Chiloscyllium plagiosum | reverse complement strand
TGCCTTATTTCTGACATTTTGATACGAAGTAAATTTGTTTTGTCAGACTTAGCAATGCTCATTCTAGTTACATTTTCATGTACAGCCCTGTTACTGATATAAATTGGCTTCATGTCTTTCGTCCCATAAGCTCTATCTGATCACTTGGTTTTCTGGGTGATTTTCTGGTTATTTTCTTGGCCATTTCCTTGTTCTCCACAATAAACTCTCCTCTCCCGATTACAAATTTCCACATTTGACATTGCTTTTATTTTGTTTCCATTGAATTATAGATAGTAGATTGATGCAGCCTTTGTGTTCCTGTTTTTAACATGCAGGTTCGCATTTTGATTCCTTAACAGCTTCATGGCCCTCCTTTTCTGAATCATCAATTTCTGAGAATTCTCAGGTTTCCACAATTTCTGGAATTCATCTGAAGTCACTTCCTATGATTAATATAATCTTTAATTTGTTACGTTAACCATCAATAAGTCACTTGCTCACTTTGTGGTGTTTCTAAGTTCAAGAAAGACTTTGCAATACTTCTATAAATCTCCTGATCCTGACCAGATCTATTCGGGAATTCTGCACTTGGATAGAGAAGAAATTACGGGAGCTCTGGGTGGTACTTTTCCAACTTTGCTGGCCAACGGGTGAGGTCCCGGAGGACTGGATGATAGTGAATGCTGTGCCCTTATTCAAGGAGGGCAACAAAGATAAATCTGGGAGCTATAGACCAGTAGAACTGACATCAGATAGTTACTTGAGAAGATTCTGAGATAAGATATACAGAGGAAACTTGATTATCCGATTGAGATGGACGGAGCACTACTTCATTGAGATAATTGATTATTCGGTTAATTGATTTACCTCGGGGGCGTGGAGTTTTCTGTGAAGTCCGCTCCCTGTTCAGGAGACAAGGCAAAAGCACACTGCGTGCGAGACCCCACCCTGCATCCGCTCCCACCCCGCCTTGTCCACTCCCACCCTGCCCCATCTATGCCCCGCCCACCCGAACCCTGTCCACACCCACCCCGGCCCCCGCCCGCCCACAACCCCGTCCACTCCCACTCCACTTCCCTGTCTGCCCCCACGCACACCAAACACGCC
>NW_025125387.1:0-1089 GCF_004010195.1 Chiloscyllium plagiosum | reverse complement strand
CCCTCCATAATGTTCCCATGCAGGAGGGGCAGAAGTATAATCTCATACTTACTGTGGTTACTCTCAGGGAAACTGCTCAGATATTTATTGTGATAATTGGAGTAGGATTGTATTAGACAGTTCCAGTATGTAGTGGATAAAAAGAATTAGTAATTTCTGATAATGATGGAACGAAGCGACAATGATCTTAAATAAATATAAATCTCATAATAATCATATAATTCAATATGTTTGAAGCAGTTATTCATATACATAAATTAAAATTAAACTGCTTTGTAATGCACATGAATTGGAAATAATGCATTCGTCATTCAATGTGACTACTCAGCGAAAGACAACATCCCTCATTTTCAAAAAATTGTCATTTTTAAGAATTCAAGATTTATTGCAAAAGAATAGATCAAACATTTGTAAATTCTGGTTTGTGTACACAAGAAACACATGAAATTTAAATAGTGTTTAACGTGAAAAATAGTTAGCTTCTACTGTAATAATCAGACATATAGAAATGTTAGCATTGAAGTGAAATACAGTCAGTACAAGAACGCAAAAACTGTGGATGCTGGAGCTCAGAAACAAAATTAGTAATTGCTGGAAAACAACTCAGCAGGTCTGGCAGCATCTGTGGAGAGAAACCAGAGTTAATACTTTGGGTCCAGTTCCCTTCTTCAGAATGTATTTTTGCTCACAACCAATTCAATCCAACTAAGCTTCTACACTGAAAATTATTTTTGCAAAGATTAAGAGATTGTAGAGTGCAATATTGATTGTTTCAATTGATGTTCCACATCTACAGTTGAATATATTGGATTTTAACAATGATTACTGATTAGATATTAACAATAATTAGTTTTAAAATGGCTGAAACAAATTTAAGATTGATGAGAAAATCCTTATTGCAATGTAGTTGTGCAGGATATCGGAAAAAACTGAACTATTGAGTGAGAAAACTTTGGTTGATTGCAGGTGTGTTGACCTGAAAAGCATGTTAATATTTCATTATGATACTGGCTCTAATAAATAATGGATTCAACTAAAATGTGAATCTCATGATGATGTGAGAATTGAAATGACAAATAAATAATAATT
>NW_025125386.1:0-1089 GCF_004010195.1 Chiloscyllium plagiosum | reverse complement strand
CTTGGATAATTTAGCAATTGCAAATCTTCCTAATCTGCACACCTTTGGGCCGTGGAATGGAAACAACACAAACATGGGGAGATTGTGCAAACTCCACACAAAATATCACCCAAGGTTGCAGTTGAAGCAAGGGCCCTGGCCCTCTGAGAAAAGAGTGGTGACTATTGCGCCAAATGCCACACCTGACTGCATATTATTTAGCACCATTTGTGACTTCTCACTCACACAAGCAATTCCTGCCCGGAAATTGTGGAGAAAACCAGGCACTTCTCTGATGTTTGAAGAATTTATTTTGAATGAATTAGCTGCTGTAGAACAGGAGGAAACTGGAACACATTTCGTTTCTTCTGGAATATTAACTTAATCGGAAAGAAGACACGATGGGCATAATTCAATCACCAATTAAGAAACAGTTAAACTCCTTGGTACAGCTCCACAGTAAGCTGGAATTGAAACCAAAACTTCTAGTTTAGACTTTAGCACACGATGAAGCACAGTAAAACACAGGCACTTCCTTCACTTATGAACTTGCTGTTGTTTCAGTAGTTTGGATTTTACATCAAATCTCTTCCCACACCAGTGCAGATGAACAGCCTCTCCACACAGTGAGATTTTCGGTGGACAGTGAGTCTAATTAACCACTTGAATCCAGGCCCATTTTGAGAGCAACTAACGTTTCCCATTCGTATCAACACGTTGCTGGGTCAACAGATCCTCAGAGATTTTAAGGCGCTTCCCATTTTTAGGGCATTTAAAAAACATTTTCCTGTGTGGAAATGCTGTTGTTCAAACAGTGTGGTGGATCAAGTGAATTCTATCCCACAATCGAAACAGACGAATGGCCTCGACCTCGTCTGACTGCGTTTATGTTCTGACAAGGCAGTTTATCTGTTGAATCCCTGTCCACACGTACAAGACACAGTTTCTCCACACTGTGAATGATGCTTTTCCCTTCCATGTTCAAAAGCGAATCATATTCAAGCAACAATCAATTGGACAACATCAGCAGATGCTGAAATGATATTTGGTTTTAATCCTTTAATCCTTTAAATCTTTTTCTTCTAATGCCCGGGAAATTTATTGATAAAG
>NW_025125385.1:0-1089 GCF_004010195.1 Chiloscyllium plagiosum | reverse complement strand
GTTTTGCTCATGCTGGGTATCGAGTCGTTCGTTATGGTGAGTTGTTGTCTGAGAGTGGCTGTTGGTTTGTGTGCTGTTATGAGTCCTAGTGATCGCAGTAGTCTGGCTGTCAGTTCGGAATTGCTCCTGATGTATGGCAGAGTGGCTAGTCCTTTGGGTTGCGGTATGTCCTCGTTCCGTTGTCTTTCCCTTTGGCATCTGTTGATGAAATTGCGCAGGTATCCGTTTTTGGTGAATACCTTGTATAGGTGTTCCTCTTCCTCTTTTTGCAGTTCTGGTGTGCTGCAGTGTGTTGCGGCCCTTTTGAATAGTGAATAGTCAAATGTTTGACAGATAAGTGAAGCACAGACAATGGATGCTGACACAAAAGTGGGGCCGATACCATAAGCTATCCAGCCAGCATCTTAGTGCCCGGTGGTATACGCACAACTTGTCCCATTGCCCATTCCTGCTTGTTGGTCGGAGGTCTCTACTTCCATTCAGATCTCAAATCTGCTAAACTAAAGCAGTTGGACGTCGCTTACTCCAATAACCTAGTGCACAGAAACAGAGGAGTGTATTCAGTTCCTCAAGACTGTCGCACACGGTTTGGGAAGAATTCGTAAATGTGGGTACGAAAGAGGCCCTCATCTCAAATGCACATCGCTACTCCAGCATGATAAAGAAACAGCAAGTGAAAATTCAGAGAAAGGAGCAGCCATTAGATATTCAATGAATATTTAAGCTCTACTGATAAATCAACAGCTTCTGATGTTACTGAAAACCAACACCCAGAAATCCTCATTTGTTAGAGCTTGCTATACCCAATTACACTGCATTAAAATTAAGCTAAGTCCTCTAAAGCTGGTTAAGTCGGTTGCATTACCTCACCAGCTTGGTACCTCTCCTTCAATCACAATCTTAACATAACTCAGAACAACGCAACATTTTAAAGCTACAACCTTGTCACTTGAGTCAGCACATCGAGCTGGTAAATAGGAACTGCTGTAAACTCAATAGGCCGTTGGCCCTGTTCAATTGGGCGAGAAAGAAGCCACTCAGTACCTTTATTCACTCATAACTTAGAACAATGCAGTGCAGAACAGGCCC
>NW_025125384.1:0-1089 GCF_004010195.1 Chiloscyllium plagiosum | reverse complement strand
AAGCACATTGGCTCAGATACAATACTGTGTTATCGGAGATGCCTAACATTACAATAAAGTGGTGTAACGTCCATGGCCCTGCTAGCCTTCTCACCACAAAAGCAGGCGGAGACCTACATGCTTGTGTCGCTGTGACGAATGCATTTGCAGCCCTAGACCAGACTTGCAGGACTCATCAATTTAGAATCCACATATGAAGGTTTTTGTGGATAAGTCAGCATTCAGGAGCAAGGAGACAAGCCAGAATTGTTATCAGTATGCTGTAGTGACTACCGACGAGGTAGTCAAAGCGGGATCACTCCCTTCTCATCTGTCAGCCCTCGCAGCAGTGCTGACTGTCTTGACTGAGGCATGTAAGTTGGATAAAGGAAGACAGTGAACATTTACACCGATTGCAGATACGCATTCGGGGTGGTACATAATTTTGGAATTCCGTGGAAACACAGGGGCTTCTTGACCTCCACTGGAAAGCCTATCACAAACCGTGGCCTGATCTCTGAATTCGTGGAAGCAGTCGTATTTCCTAAATCAATCGCTGTGTGTAAATATGAAGCCCACACGAAAAATAACGATTTTATTTCTCAACGTAATGCAAGGGCAGGCTCAGCGGCAAAGACGGCAGCCCAGCAGCCGCCAAGTGATCAGTTTGTCATGTGTATGACAAAACTTTTTACCCCAACAGCAGAGGTACGGGAGTTACAGTCAAGGGCCTCGCTGGAAGAAAAGCATGAGTGGTCTAAAGCAGGGCGCAGCGTGAGGGAAGAGGGATGGTGTGGCCCCAATGGTAAACCTTGCCTACCACGATAATTATTTCCATTCTATGCCAAACTGACACACGGTAAGGACCATGTGTCAAAAGGGGGATGCATCCCAGTATTTTGGCACAATGGTACACTAAGGGATTTAATCATTACTCCCAGAAATATTGTAAACGATGTGTTATATGTGCCACTAATAATGTGTGGAGGGGAATACAGATGAGTCAGGTAGCACATCCACAACCCCAAAGACTCTTCGAACATTTACAGATGGATTTTATTGAACTAACACTCAGCAACGCGAAAGGATATTATCTGGTAAAAGTTGATA
>NW_025125383.1:0-1089 GCF_004010195.1 Chiloscyllium plagiosum | reverse complement strand
AGAGAGGGAAGTCACAGGATGGTTACAGGGCTGCTAGAGAGGGAATCCCAGGGTGATTAAAGGGCTGCGAGAGAGTGAGTCACACGATGGTTACAGGGCTGTTAGAGAGAGAAGTCCCAGAACAGTTATAGGGCTATTAGGCAGGAAAGTCGCAGTGTGGCTACAGGACTGCTGGAGAGGGAAGTCCCAGGGTGGTTACAGGGCTGTTAGAGAGGGAAGTCCCAGGGTGGTTACAGGGCTGTGAGGGAGGGAGTCCCAGAACAGCTACAGGACTGTTAGAGAGGGTAGTCCCAGGGTGGTTTCAGGGCTGTTAGAGAGAGAAGTCCCAGGTTGGTACAGGACTGTTTGGGAGAGAGTCCCAGAACGGCTACAGGACTGTTAGAGAGGGAATCCCAGAGTGATTACAGGGCTGTTAGAGAGGAAATTCCCAGGGTGGTTACAGGACTGTTAGAGAAGGAGTCCCAGGGTGGTTATAAGGCAGTTAGAGAGTGAAGACCCAGGGTGGTTCCAGGGATGTTAGATAGGGAAGTCCAAAGGTGGTTACAGGGCTGTTAGGGAGGGAGTCCCAGAACGGCTACAGGACTATTAGAGAGGGAAGGCCCAGGGTGGTTACAGGGCTGTTAGAGATGGAAGTCCCAGGACGGTTACAGAGCTGTTAGAGAGGGAGGTCCCAGGGTGCTTACAGGGTTGTCAGAGAAGGAAGTCCCAGGGTGGATACAGGGCTGTCAGAGAGGGAATCCCAGAATGGTTACAGGGCTGTTACAGAGGGAAGTCCCAGGGTGGTTACAGGGCTGTGAGAGAGGAATGTTCCACGGTGGTTACAGGGCTGTTAGAGAGGGAGGACCCAGGGTGCTTATAGGGCTGTCAGAGAGGGATTCCCAGAATGGTTAGAGTGCTGTTAGAGAGGGAAGTCCCAGGGTGGTTTCAGGGCTGTTAGACAGGGAGGAACCAGGGTGGTTACAGGGCTGTTCGCGAGGCAAGTCCCAGGACGGTTACAGGGCTGTTAGAGAAGGAGTCCCAGGGTGGTTACAGGGCCGTTAGAGAGGGACTCCCTGAATGGTTACAGGGCTGTTAGAGAGGGAGGTCCCA
>NW_025125382.1:0-1089 GCF_004010195.1 Chiloscyllium plagiosum | reverse complement strand
AAGCATTGTGGCCACAAGAGCAGGTCATAGTTAGAGATTTCCGTGATTCCCGAAAGCCTATCTGGCACATAGCCTGCGACGACACGCCACCTAAGATTTGTCAACGGCAGTCTCCACTAACAGCTGTTCACTCTCCGAGCGAGAGCGTTATTCACCTCATTGACCAAATGTTCTTCACTTTCTTTTGTTCTTTCCCGACCAACTGTTTACTCCTTTACAATACAGAATGAGACATGATGGGATAGTTCCTGTTCGCCTGGATGATTGCAGTGTTAAAGAAACAATGCACAGGAGAAGCACAGCAGATTAGTCAGCATCTGAGTTGCAAGAGACATTTAAATCACAACCTTCTTGAGGATTCCTCAGTGCATTTGCAACAAAACTGAAAAGCTCAACACCGTCCAGAACAGAGCAGCTGAATTGAGCAGCAAAACACAACTAATAAAACATCGACCAACATCCATTCCCTCCACAACCAAACACTCAGACATGCAGTCTGCACCATCCACAAGATGCGCTGCAGATATTCACCAAGGCTCCTTAAACAGTACATTACAAACTCACAACTACTTCCATCTAAAAGGAAAAGGTTAGTAGATAGATAGGAAAGACCTACAACGCACTTACCATCCTGCTCTGGAAATATATTGCCGTTCCTCCAGAATCACTGGGTCAAAATTGTGGATTTCACTCCCCTATAATTTGGGTCTACCGACAGCACACGGAAACGATGGTTCAAGAAAGCAACTCATCACCACCTTGTCCAGTCAAATCAGGAATTAACAATAAATGCTGACCTGTTCTGGAATACCTATACCCGACGAAGAATGAAAATCATACGCTTTGGTGTTTTGAGGAGTTCTCTCTTCCTGAGATATATCTGGTTTTATTTGAGGGGTATCAAAGATGAGGATTTGCATTTGGGAAACTGAAACGAAGCATCACATCAGAATTTGAAAGCAGAAAGCTACATTCACAGTGGAGTGAAAGCATTCAATATCTGAACTATCGAGACATAATTGGAGGGAAACTGAGAGAAAGTGCGGAAATGTGGTGACTTGTCTGTACTGAAAATTCATCAGTGCAACC
>NW_025125381.1:0-1089 GCF_004010195.1 Chiloscyllium plagiosum | reverse complement strand
AACCCTGATCACTGTGAGTTTAACCCTGATCATTATGAGGTTAACCCAGATAACTGTGAGGTTAACCCTGATCACTGTGAGATGGAGTGTAACCCTGATCACTGTGAGTTTAAAACCCTGATCACTGTGAGATGGAGTTTATCCCTGATCACTGTGAGGTTAACCCTGGTCACTGTGAGATGGTGTTTAACCCTGATCACTGTGAGATGGAGGTTGATCACTGTGAGATGGAGTTTTACCCTGATCACTGTGAGGTTAACCCTGATCACTGTGAGATGGTGTTTAACCCCGATCACTGTGAGGTTAACACTGATCACTGTCATGTTAACCCTGATCACTGTGAGATGGAGTTTAACCCTGATCACTGTGAGGTTAACCCCTGATCACTGTGAGATGGAGTTTAACCCTGATCACTGTGAGGTTATCCCTGATCACTGTGAGGTTAACCCTGATCACTGTGAGATGGAGTTTAACCCTGATCACTGTGAGGTTAACCCTGATCACTGTGACATGGAGTTTAACCCTGATCACTGTGAGATGGAGTTTAACCCTGATGTCTGTGAGGTTAACCCTGATCACTGTGGGTTTAACCCTGATCACTGTGAGATGGAGTTTAACCCTGATCACTGTGAGGTTAACCCTGATCACTGTGAGATGGAGTTTAACCCTGATCACTGTGAGATGGAGTTTAACCCTGATCACTGTGAGGTTATCCCTGATCACTGTGAGATGGAGTTTAACCCTGATCACTGTGAGATGGAGTTTAACCCTGATCACTGTGAGTTTAACCTTGATCACTGTGAGTTGCAGTTTAACCCTGATCAATGTGAGATGGAGTTCAACCATGATCACTGTGAGGATAACCCTGATCACTGTGAGATGGAGTTTAACCCTGATCACTGTGAGATGGAGTTTAACCCTGATCACTGTGAGGTTAACCCTGATAACTGTGAGATGGAGTTTAACACTGATCACTGTGAGATGGAGTTTAACCTTGATCACTGTGAGGATAACCCTGATCACTGTGAGATGGAGTTTAACCCTAATCACTGTGATGTTAACCCTGATCACTGTGAGATGGAGTTTAAC
>NW_025125380.1:0-1089 GCF_004010195.1 Chiloscyllium plagiosum | reverse complement strand
GAGTTATGGATATGTGGATACAAGTGGTGTGTGCAACCTGATTGGGCGATTGGAGGGATGAATCCCGTTGGCAGCTGAAAGGTAGGGTGGTTAGGTGGAATGGAAGACCTCCCAGTCACTTCCTATTTCAATTCTCTTTCCCACTCCCTTTCAAACATAGCCATCCTTGGCCTCCGCCATTGCCACAATGAACCAAACCATAATTTGGAGGAACAAGATCTCATCTGTCACCTGTGCAGCCGACACCCGGGAACTCAACATTGAATTCTCCAATTTCAAATAACCTCCCTTCAAATGCCCCGACTCCCTTCCCAGGCTCTCCCCTGCCTTCCATTCCTCTGAGCAAGCTTTTGTCCAGCTACCAACTGGATTCAGCCCTCCCATCAACAACTCGCTGATACCCTTCATCTGTGTTCACTTATCCCCCACCTCGCCACTCTGGCTCCTCCTCCCTCACCCGCCCCTTTTTCTTTCTACCTCCTTACTCCCATCCACAGTCCTGACGAAGGGTTATATCCAAGGAGTTCACTTCTCAAAGTCTTGATGCTGCCTTGCTTATTTTCTTCTTCCAGCTTCCTGCGTGTGTATTTTGGATTCCAATACCTTTTTTTTTAATTGTCTCCTTGTGTAATAGGTAGGAGTGAGTGAACGCATTGTGCCTCTTGTTATCCAACAGATCAGATGGGCTGAATGGCTTTCTTATATTACTGTGAAACCAGCTAAAGTTGCTAAAGGAGTTCCTCTTTCTTTTAGTCGTGGAAATGTTTAGTGTCCAGCAGTGCTTTTGATTCATGTTACCTTTATTTCAACAGTACAAGCTTGAATGTTGTCCAGATTTGATACTTTAGTACTTTAGGAGGTGACTCATTATTCTGAACATCGTATAATCTTCACAAAACATCCCCACCTCTGATCGTATGACAGAGGGAAAGACATTGATGAAGCAGCTGAAGATGTTTGTGCCAAAGAAGCCATCCTGAGGATTGCTCACAGGGATATCCAGGGACTGGGAGGATTGATGTCAACCAGCCCAATTGTGTTCTGAATGATTCAACCATTGGGGAGTTTACAACTGATTCCCATTAAGTT
>NW_025125379.1:0-1089 GCF_004010195.1 Chiloscyllium plagiosum | reverse complement strand
AGGAAAGATGTCAGAGGTAGTTTCTTTTCTCAGCAAGCTTTAGGGATGTTGAGCGTACTGCCTGCAACAATAGTCAGCTTGCCAACGTTACATGGTGATTGGATAAACATACGGATGATAATGGAGTAGTGTAGGAGAGATAGGCTTCAGGTTGGTTCAGTAGCTCGGTGCAACATTGAGGGCTGAAGGGTCAGCACAGTGCTGTAATGTTCTATGTTCTAATAGTGTGCACATGTAGTGGATATTTAACCAGGAAGTTCATGTGGGCAACAATAAAATTTTTAGATAGTATTGTTGAAGCCACCAATATAATGATATATAAAATTGTTCTGGGTTCTGAAGCTCTTGCAGATTTGAAAATGGTAACAAACTGTGTTATACATTGTTAAAGTGTCCAAAATGATTTTTCATTTTAACAGCCACATCAAGTATTGCAATAACAACACAAAGCTCTACTTCCTTCCAACTACTAACAAATACGTCACAAAGCTCTGCATCATCTTCAGTTACACAGGTCCCTCCAACTACACTGAGCAGCACTCAACCATCGACAACTCAGAACATGACAATCTCAACAAGTGATGTCAGTTCCACAACACCAGGTAACTGTGAACATCAAACCGTACTCATGAAAGCTATTTCTTGCCTCCAGTACTGATAATTGGACAATGCATGCAGTAAACTTTAAAATGTTTCACCACGCTGAGCTAAAACAGTGTCAGGAATAGATCAAGCTGAGCACTGGTCTCCAGACCATTTGGCAAAATAATGGCCAATATATATTAAAATTTAGTATGTTTGGGCTGGGTAATTTTAACAGTGATCTATTGTAAATGCACTCAAGTGTGAATTCAAGTTATGTTACAATCTGAAAAAGCACCAGTCTGTATAGTGAAATCTACATGCAAATGGAAAAGTTAGGATGTGACGATATTTCTTATCCTAGATTTTATGACCTCCAATTTCCATTGCGATCCAGAATATGTGTTATCCTGAAGAAAGGGCTTAGCTGTCTAGGTCCATTTCATGACAGCGGTAATATTTCATAAAAGATGAACTGCTGAATTGAAATTCATTGTTTCTTTTCAG
>NW_025125378.1:0-1089 GCF_004010195.1 Chiloscyllium plagiosum | reverse complement strand
AGACAAAGGAAGAGGTTGAGAAGGACAGTTGCTCATGGTATTCTCAAACCGTTCATGGGAACGGCACCCATGCTGTCAGCATCACACTACTTTACAAACAAGCAACCCAGCCAACTGAGCTAAACCAATACCTCCTCACTGGTGTGTCACATGTGCGGATGAATTATTGAATCCATTGCTACACATAGTGTAGGTGAACGGCCTCTACCCACAAATTGTTCACTGTTGTTTCATCAAAGCATTGTTACTCCTGAAGCTCTTTTCACAGTCAGAACATTTACTTTTTCTCGCAATGGTATGAACAAGCCCATATCTGCTGAGGTTGGAGAACAAAGTGAATCTCTTTCCACACAAGGGGCGAGTGTTTGTCACTAATGTGAATAATCTGTGCTCACTGAGTACAGATGACCACGTGAATCGTTTCCAACACTCAGTGGAGGTGTATGGTCTCCATGCAGTGTTGATCAAGTTTGTGCGTCTGAAACTTTACTGATTTTATCCAGCTCTTCTCAAGCACAGAACAAAAGGGCGTACACGCTCCAGTTTCAATTCGACTGGCTGACATTAGAGTGGATTGTGGAGGTCATCCCTGCCCAAACGGAGCGGAAAAGCTTCTCTCCCAGTGACGAAGACATATATGCGACATTAGGCTGGATCCCCTAGCGAAAGGTTGCCCAAAAATGGAACAGCTGAACGAGTTATCGCCCATGGGAATAACTTGATGTTGAATTCAGACCTCTAAATTTCAGATCTGAGAAAATCTTAAAGATTTTTCCCCACAACCAGAGGAAAGGTCTCTTGTCAGTTTAAACCCACAGCTGTCACACGAGGCTGAATGACAGAGTAAATCCCTTTCCACACATGGAGCACGTCAACAGTCTATCCTCAGAATGTCTGTGTCGCTGAGATTTCAGCTGCTCTGAGCAGCTGTAATCCTCCCCACAATCCAGAAAATTCCATATCCCTGATCTCTTTACATATATGTCTAAGTCCGATGATCTGTTGAATCCTTGACCTTAAACACAACAAAGGTATGGATACTCTTCAGATCTTAGAAATAATGTTAATTGGATTATGTGAAATAATCTC
>NW_025125377.1:0-1089 GCF_004010195.1 Chiloscyllium plagiosum | reverse complement strand
ATTTTGTTGTTTGTGAATCAATCTCTCTGTTCCGTCTGCTGGCAATCTATAAGATTTGGAGAATTCTCTTGGAGTTGGAGCTGACATCATTCCAGAGACTTTATTTTATATTGTGTGGTATCCCCAATGAGAAACTATGGTTATATGTGCATTTTAAAAATCACTTTGAACAAACAGATTACAAGAGCAAGTTTATTTTATGGATGTGACATTATTGAGATTCAAGTCCGTAACTGAATACCCCAAAGACTGGATCAATCTGATCCTACTGGTCTCAAATTTTATTTGCAATTTGTCTTCAGACAACATTACTTACATTATTTCACACATTACTTGTCCAATCAAGATCTAAATATCTTTTGATATCCCTTTCAGTGATGACCTTCATTTTGCTGAGACAATTCACTGATTCAATCCCTCATATTGTCGAGCTCCTTGAAAGCTGATCGACTGCATACTGTTATCCCACGGCTTTCCTGTTCATTCAGTTTTACAACTCATTTGGGAAATTCTGTTTGTAAACGAGCACTCTAATAGAAAAGCTGAAACTGATACTGATCATATCAGCAGCTGGAATGTACTCGAGGTAACATTTCCTCAAAACAAAGACAAAAACAGAAACTAATTCTGGAATTACAGAATCATACAGAACACAAGAGGCATTGTGGCCTGTCGTGCTTTCCGAACCAAAATGACACTAAATTTCCATCAGTCCCACTTTCCAGTACTTGGGCCGTAGCCTTAATGTTAGAACATTTCAAGTGCTCATCCAAATACTTTTCTGAGTTTTCCCAACTGAATTGAAGGCCCCTATCATCCTTGAGGCGAGAAGATTTTGTCTTATGTCCTCTCTAAACCTCCTGCCTTTCAGCTTCAAATGATGTTACTACGTTATTGGCCTTTGGACTAAGTGTGTATCTACTTTCTAGACACCCTGTCTTTGCCCCTCCCAGTCTTAGATCCCCCTGTCTCTGCTCTAAAGAAAGCAGCCTGAGCTTATCCAAGCTCCCTCTTCACCGCTAAACTTCCACAGCCCAAGCAATGTTCTGGTGAATTTTCCAATACAATCACATCCTCCCTGTGATGTCG
>NW_025125376.1:0-1089 GCF_004010195.1 Chiloscyllium plagiosum | reverse complement strand
TTCAACCTCAGGCAGGGGCTCAGTTGCCATGTTGGTCAGCTCAGTATCCAGAATGATCGATAGGCCAAGTGAGGCTTCCTTTCCCATTTCAGTCCATCTTCCCTCTCTGCAAGATCAAATATTCCAGTCAGGAAGAGGGGCGAGAGGAGAAGATCCCCAACAACGAGAGGGTCAATGTCCTAGCAGCTTCAGTTCGAAGATCTCTTCTTCCTCTGGAAGGGAGTAGGATCTCCCTTGTGCTCATCCAGTTCCCCACATGGCAACAGGCACAAATATCACTGTTTGATCCCTCCAATGGGGTCCAAATAAACAAGGGAAACAACCCATTAATCACATGGTGCATCCCTCTCCCAACAACAACATCCCTGAGGGATAGAGAGAGGGAAATTACATATTCTGGAGCTTCTAGAAAGTACAAGCTTTGTTCCTGGAATCTCCCTGATCCACTGTAACAACTTTCATGTGAGAGGTGATGAAACTCTGAGGGACACATTCAGAACAAGTCAGTATTTAGTGACTCCCTCCCACCATGGAGAAGCCAATCAGCAGCTTCCTCTTACCAAGGAATGCCGATCTCCATAGAAATGGAAGGCATCCAGGTTCAACCGGAGCTTGTATGGCTCCTGCTCATCTCCTGGCAACACAAAGATTGAAAAGGAGTCCTAAGCTTTGCTGTCCACGAGGTAACTGTAGATGGGCAAAGGCCCGTGTAGTGAATGGAGTGAAGCCATTGAGATGGGACCTGCTGGAGAAAGCAGAGAGCTCCATCCCCATTGTAGTCAATGATGCTGTGTGTCGAGGTGGAGTCATTGTCAAGGCTCAGTGTAACTATACAGCGATCAATGCACAGCTTCACGGGCATCTGGTTGGCCATTGAAACAGACGCCTCAAAGTGAATGAGGTCTCCCACGGAGTAGACAGTGGAAGAGCGCTCTGTAAGCCAGTCACCTGAAATACAGGAGGACAAGGGTTGGTGACGGTGGGTGTAACTCCCAGTGAGTGACACCAGGAGATCCCTCCACAGTCACCAATCACACGCTGTTCATTAGACGCAGAGAGAATGACAGATGGCCTTCTCCAGACCCGGTG
>NW_025125375.1:0-1089 GCF_004010195.1 Chiloscyllium plagiosum | reverse complement strand
TCCCTGCACTGCCTACTTCCTCCCCTTCCCACCTCTAACTGTTACCCACCTACCTCTGTTCTCTGGTGTAACTATGTCCCTGTAGCTTCTATCTATCACCCTCTCAGCCTCTCAAATAATCCTCAGTTCATCCAACTCCAGTTCCAGTTCCCTAACTCGTTCTGTGAGGAGCAGAATCTGACTGCATTTCCTGCAGATGAAGTCGGCAGGAGTATCGGTGGTCACCCCTACCTCAAACATCCGGCAGGAGGAACATTCCACTGCCTGCGCTGCCATTACTCAACACTTCGTCTCCAAAGCAAGAACACTGATTCGCTTACCTGTGAACTTTAAAGTTAGGTTAGAGGAGGAGAAACATCAATGCGTTTTGGAGTACTAACACACTAATACAGAGTGGCTTTGAAATGGAGCCATCTTTGCATATTGGTGGTTCATTTCTTAAGGGTGGCGGTGTCACCATTCTGTCACTTCAAAAAGTCATTTTATGCTTGGATTTATTTGAAGATAGGTTTTCAAGACAGAGGTGCAGCAGAGTCTTGGCCGTTGATATTTTTAAAAATTTTTAACAATGGAAGGGGACTGTCTCGTTCTCCCAGTTCAGGCATTCTAGTTTATTTTTCAGCTGTAGGAGGCAAGGATGTGCGATTCCAGAGAAGTATATTTTACTTCTTTTTTTTCTTTCCATCATGGAAACATGCCTTTCAGCCAATACTGTTTCATGCTGACATGGTGCCCAATCAGTATTAGAACAGTTCATTTCTAATAGATACTGTATCGGATCAGTTAAGTTTTACAATAGTTAAGTCTAAACTACACTTCTTTTTTTTGTGTGTTTGACGATTATTTTCCTATTTTCGGTAGTTTACATTCGTATTTTAAGCTCCTTCTGTTTCCCAGTTTATTTGTCCACCTTCATAATATACTAAATTCAAACCAATCGTTGGTTTACCACTACATCTACAGTGGTGGGCTTGTTAGTGGGTGAACATTTTGGTGATGGTGACCACAATTCTGTGACTTTCACCTTGGTTATGGAGAGAGATAGGTGCGCACAACAAGGTAGACTTTATAATTGGGGGAAGGGAAATT
>NW_025125374.1:0-1089 GCF_004010195.1 Chiloscyllium plagiosum | reverse complement strand
TGCTGTACATCTCTATGTCTACCGGTCCTGATGCAAGTTTTAAAATTGAGTCCAAGTAACTTTGAATAGTTCAGTCTTGTTGAACTCACCTGTTGAAAGGTTTCAAGTGAATCCCTCCAAGTGATACTGTTTAAAAATGCCGAGTTGGACAAAATATCTCATTAAGTTCGACACAAACCCACAGCTGAAGATATCAGAAATCACACAACACCAGCTTAGAGACCAACAGGTTTATTTGAAATTACAAGCTTTAGGAGCATTGCTCCTTCTTCAATGCTGCTGCTTCATCACTTCACCGACAAAGGAGCAGTGCTCTGAAATCTTGAGTTCAAATAAACCTGTTGGACTCTAACCTGGTGCCATTTGACTTCTGACCTTGTCCAGCCCAATCTAACACCAGCACTTCCACATCAGAGTTGACTAATGAGATCGGATTTTATTCAGTGTGATTAAGTGAGATGCTCATCTGAAAACTCAAAACTGTTGGAGAGACAAAGAGACACGAGTCAGTGCGACAGCACGGAGACAGGCCCATCGGCCCAAACTGGTCCATGCCGACCAAAATGTCCATCAACAGTAACCCCATTTCCCTGCACTTGGCCACTATCCTTCTAAGCCTTTCCTCTCCATGTGTTTGACTAAATGTCTTTTAAATGTTGTTAATGGACCGACCTCAACCACTTCCACTGGCAGCTCATTCCATACACAAGCCACACTCTAAAATTTTTGCCCCACATATTTTCTCAATCACTCCCCTCTGATCATGTTTGTATGCTCTGTTTGGAGATGTAGGAGTAAAACTTCACAATAAAATATTAATACAGTCTTTATTCATGACTCATGATTAAACACACTTTCTCTATTTACAGCTGTAATTGAGAGGCTTCTCTGAATTAGTCGACATGTTTGTAACAAGTTGTGAAACATGAAAGGGTTCTGAAAAGATTTACAAAGATACTGCCAGGGTTGGAGAGTTTGAGCTGTTGCAAGAGGCTGAAATAGACTGGGGCTATTTTCCCTGGAGGGTCAGAGGCTGAGGGATGACCTTACAGACTATTTCGCTGTAGAAGTGTTTCAGGAAAAAAAAAT
>NW_025125373.1:0-1089 GCF_004010195.1 Chiloscyllium plagiosum | reverse complement strand
CTCTCTGAGTGAGATCGATCCTCTCCCTCTCCAACTCCGTCAGAGATCGATCCTCTCCCTCTCCATCTCCGACTGAGCTCATTCCTCTCCCTCTCCCTCTCCGACTGAGATCGATCCTCTCCCGCTCCCATTCTAACTGAGATCGATCCTCTCTCTCTCCGACTGAGATCGATCCTCTCCCTCTCCATCTCCGACTGAGATCGATCCTCTCCCTCTCCCTCTCCCTCTCCGATTGAGTTCGATCCTCTCCCTCTCCCTCTCCCTCTCCGACTGAGATCGATCCTCTCCCTGACTGAGATCGATCCTCTCCCTATCCCTCTCCGACTGAGATCGATCCTCTCCCTCTCCCTCTCCGACTGAGATCGTTCCTCTCCCTCTCCCCCTCCGACTGAGATCGATCCTCTCCCTCTCCCTCTCCCTCTCCCTCTCCGACTGATGTCGATCCTCTCCCTCTCCCTCTCCGACTGAGATCGATGCTCTCCCTCTCCATCTCCGACTGAGATCGATCCTCTTCCTATCCCTCTCCGATTGAGATCGATCCTCTCCCTCTCCCTCTCCGAGATCGATCCTCACCCTCTCCATCTCCGACTGAGATCGATCCTCTCCCTCTCCCTCTCCGACTGAGATCGATCCTCTCCCTCTCCTTCTCCCTCTCCGACTGATTTCGATCCTCTCCCTCTCCCTCTCCCTCTCAGACTGAGATCGATCCTCTCCCTCTCCAACTCCGACTGAGATCGATCCTCTCACTCTCCATCTCCGACTGAGATCGATCCTCTCCCTCTCCATTTCCGACTGAGCTCATTCCTCTCCCTCTCCCTCTCCGACTGAGATCGATCCTCTCCCTCTCCATCTCCGACTGAGATCGATCCTCTCCCTCTCCCATTCCGACTGAGATCGATCCTCTTCCTCTCCCATTCCGACTGTGATCGATCCTCTCCCTCTCCCTCTCCGACTGAGATCGATTCTCTCCCTCTCCCTCTCCCTCTCCGACTGAGTTCGATCCTCTCCCTCTCCCTCTCCCTCTCCGAATGAGATCGATCCTCTCCCTCTCCAACTCCGACAGAGTTCGATCCTCTCCCTCTCCCTCTC
>NW_025125372.1:0-1089 GCF_004010195.1 Chiloscyllium plagiosum | reverse complement strand
CATCTTGTCTGTTCTTACTGAAACATCTGAATCCTGGAACCTGCAGCAGCCATTCCTGTCCCTGCCTTATCCATGTCTCCGTAATGGCCACAACATCGAAGTCCCAGGTACCAACCCACGCTGCCAGTTCACTCACTTTATTTCGGATGCTCCTCACATTGAAGTACACACACTTCAAAGCAGGTTCTCGCTTGCCAGTGTCAGATACTTGATTTGGGAACTCCCTACTCTCATCCTCTTCTGTACCTGTCCTACAATTTTGGTTCCCATCCCCCTGCTGTATTAGTTTAAATCCACCTTAATAGCTTTAGCGAATTTTCCACCCAGGATAACGGTACCCCTCTGGTTTAGATGAAGACCATCCTGCTTGTAGAGATCCCATCTAGCCCAGAAAGAGCTCCAATTATACAAAAACCCGAAACCCTCCCTCCTGCACCATCCCTGTAGCCACGTGTTCAACTCCTTTCTCTCCCTATTCCTCACCTCACTAGCACGTGGTACAGGCAGCAAACCAGATTTCTTTTCCATTTGGGGCTTATAAAAGCTTAATGTGGGGGATTTTTATTCTTTCTTGGGATGAGGGCATCACTGGCTGGATGAGCATTCATTGTCCATCCCTCAACCCAGCTGAGAGTCAACCATGTTCTGTGGGTCTGGAGTCACATATTGACCAGAGTCTAGATTAGAGAAAAGCACAGCAGGTCAGGCATCCAAGGAGCAGGAAAATCAGCGTTTCGAGCAAAAGCCTTTCATCAGGAATAGAGGCAGGTTGCCTGCAGAGTGGAGAAATAAATGGGTGGGGAGAAAGTAGCATAGTACAATAGGTGAATGGGGTGGGGATGGAGGTGATAGGTCAGAGAAGAGGGTGGAGTGGATAGGTGGGAAGGAAGATAGGCTGGTAGGACAGGTCATGAGGGCGGTGCTGACCTGGAAGATTGGAGCTGGGGTGAGGTGGGGGAAAGGAAAATGAGGAAACTGGTGAAATCCACATTGATGCCCTGGGGTTGAAGTGTTCCGAGGCAGAAGTTGAGGCGTTCTTCCTCCAGGCGTCGGGTTGTGAGGGAATGGTGGTGGAGGAGGCCCAGGACC
>NW_025125371.1:0-1089 GCF_004010195.1 Chiloscyllium plagiosum | reverse complement strand
CTGTCCACGTGAGCTTCCCTCCACTTCACCTGAAGAAGGGGCAGCGCCCCGAAAGCTTGTGATTTCAAAGAAGCTTGTTGGACTATAACCTGGTGTCGTGTGATTTCTGACTTTGTCCATCCCAGTCCAACTCCGGCACCTCCACATTATAATGTAGTGAACGACTTTGTATTTAGACACAGAGAGAAGCAGAGAAAGGGAAAACTGGAGGGTTCAGTGAAGGTAAAAGGAGTGGAAGAGAAGGGAAGTTAGGATGAGGTGATGTCCTTGTGGAGTTATCACAGGCTGTTCATGCAATGTTCTGAGAACCCGAATCCACAGTCCACCACAGCGATATCCTCACACTGAAAATCTGGAGATAAGAAACTCAAAAGGAACCGCGAAACAGTCCATCATTGTTGGTGGATTAAAAAGCCATCTGGTTCACTCATATCCATCAGGGAAGGGCAAACCACCATCCCTCTTTGGTCTGACCCGACAGATGACTCCAGACCCTCAGAAAAGTGCTTCACTGTGAACTACCAACCCCTCCACCGGGGAAGTTAGGGATTTGGTCACAAATGCTCCGCGAGCCAATCCCAGTGATATACCTTGAATGAGTGAACACAGTTGTGAATGAATGTAGAACCATCAGATGAAGAGAATGAGAAAGGAATGATAGTAAAATGAGTGATGTGAACAAATTATGGATGTGTGGAGACAGAAATAGCTTCAGTGATGTGTCTCATGCTGAAAATATCACGTTAAACCTTAAATTCTTTGTTTCCTGTAGAACATTTTGAGTGTGCATGATTATAGATCGTGTGAGATTGGTGAAGGGAATCACATAAAACCAAGACCCAACATTCACAACTTACATTTTTTTTCTGAAGTCGCACAAATTGCATCATGTCAGGATTGTGAAGGGAATAAGGTAACACCAAGGCACAAAGTACATACAGTACATTTTTCATGATTTTTATTTATTTCCTCCTGAATACTCCCTCAGATGTGAACAGAATCAGCTCCAATGTGTTTAAAGGAGAGAAAAGGAGGTGAGGGAAGTTTTCCAGTCAGACCAGAAACTGACCGTTCTCATACCCTTGGTCA
>NW_025125370.1:0-1089 GCF_004010195.1 Chiloscyllium plagiosum | reverse complement strand
GTTGGATCACACAGTTCTATTTGGTGTTGCTTGTGCTGTTTGGCGTGCAGGTTGGGTAGCTTCACCAGGTTGGCACCACATTTTTAGGTATGCCTGGTATTGCTCCTGGCATGCCCTGCGGAACTCTCCGTTGAACTAAGGTTGATCCTTTGGCTTGATGTTAATGGTTGAATGGGGAATATACCAGGCCATGAGATTTCAGATTGGGCTGGAGTCCAGTTCTGCTGCTGTTTTGGCCCACAGTGAGACAGAAGATGCAGGGTCAAGAGGGCTGATTGTGTTGTTGTATTTTCCAGTGCATTGGTAGCTGTAATGTGGTCCATCCAGTTTCATTCCTTCGTTGAGACTGTGCAGTGATTAATACAATGAGTGATTTGATGGGCCATTGTCAGGAATGCAACTTTTAAAAAAATGTTTTGTGATTTACTCATGAAAGAAGTGAAACTATCGTGGTATTCGAACAGATGAAAGACTCAACAGACAATCAAGGTATTTTTCAATGGATAATTTCAGTGACATCACACTAAATTTTTGCTATAAATTCTATGCCTTAGAATGGTGCCCTCCACAATCACCTGATGAAGAAGCGTCGCTCCGATAGCTAGTGTGCTTCCAATTAAACCTGTCGGACTATAACCTGGTGTTGTGTGATTCTTAACTTAGAATATTACAGCACTACTAACAGGGCTGCATGTAAACAGGCTCAGTCCAGTTAATCAATACATTCGGAAGGATTTCCTCCAAGTTTGATGACACAATATTGTCAAAACCGTCAACTTCAATCTGCAATTTGTTATTAACAAAAACTTTGGGCTGACACAAAGCTCCCCACCCCACTGCAATGTGGTAACTGGGCCCGGCCCAGGAATTGGAACTGGGACATTTGTGCACTGTGATCTTAAAGGAAGCGAGCAAACACAATTCTGACAGATTAGTCCTCAAAGATGAGTAGCAAGTTTGAGACAAGGCAGGTGGTTTGCCTTCTTGCACATAGCTTAATTGCATTTCTTATTTACAATCGTGTTTTGCAAAGTATAAAGAACTATGCTTTTTTTTCATGTTTGGGGAGTTTTATCCTCGTTGATCACA
>NW_025125369.1:0-1089 GCF_004010195.1 Chiloscyllium plagiosum | reverse complement strand
AATATCTCAGAAGGTGTTCCCTCAGTACCTCAGAAAGTTCTCCCGCAGTACCTTAGCAAGTGCTCCCTGAATATCTCAGAAAGTGCTCCCTCAATATCTCAGATAGTGTTTCCTCAGTACCTCAAAGTGTTCCCTCAGTACCTCAGAAATTGATCCCTCAGTATCTCAGACAGTGTTCCCTCAATACCTCAGAAGGTGCTCCCTCAGTACCTCAGAAATTGCTCCCTCAATGCCTCAGATACTGCTCCCTCAATATCTCAGATAGTGCTCCCTCAGTACCTCAGATAGTGCTCCCTAAATACCTTAGAAATTGCTCCCTCATGGCCTCAGATAGTGCTCCCTCAGTACCTCAGAAAGTGCTCCCTCAATACCTCAGATAGTTCTCCCTCAATAGCTCAGATGGTGCTCCCTCAGTACCTCGGATAGTTCTACCTCAGTACCTCAGATAATTCTCCCACAATACCTCAGATAGTTCTCCCTCAGTACCTCAGACAGTTCTCCCTCAGTACCTCAGATAGTGCTCCCTCAATACCTCAGATAGTTCTCCCTCAGTCATTCAGATAGTGATCCCTCAATACCTCAGAAAGTGCTCCCTCAATATCTCAGATAATGCTCCATCAATACCTCAGATAGTGCTCCATCAGTACCTCAGATAGGTCTCCCCCAATACCTCAGATAGTGCTACCTAAATACCTCTGAAAGTGTTTCCTCCATACCTCAGAAAGTGCACCGTCAGAACCTCAATTGGTACTCCCTCATTACCTCAGAAAGTGCCCCCTCAACAGCTCACATAGTTATCCCGCAGTACCTCAGATAGTTCTCCCTCAGTACCTCAGATAGTGCTCCCTCAATACCTCGGAAAGTGATCCCTCAATACCTCAGAAAATGACCCTCCAATAGCTCACATAGTTCGCCCTCAGTACCTCAGACAGTGCTCCCTCCATACCTCAGAGAGTGATCCCTCACTACCTCAGAAAGTCCTCCCTCAATACCTCAGAAAGTGCTCCCTCAGTACCTCAGAAAGTGCTCCCTCAATACCTCAGAAAGTGCTCCCTCTACCTCAGGTAGTTCTCCCTCAGTACCTCAGAT
>NW_025125368.1:0-1089 GCF_004010195.1 Chiloscyllium plagiosum | reverse complement strand
AATCTGGAGATTACTACCCTTGAGGTCCTGCTTGTTAACATATTAGCTAATGCCCAATATTCATTTCACAGGATCCCATCCCTTTGTAAACCTCTGTCATGTGGACCGATGTGCACAATGATATTTGCCTGTTCACCCGCCCCCTTCAGAATGTTCAGTAACCGCTCAGAGACATCCTTGACCCTGGAATCCGGGAGGCAGCATACAATCCTGGGGTCACTTCTGCAGCCACACATTCTGCAGTCTGTCCCCCGCAAAACTGAGTCTGCTGTCATTACTGCCATCATTAGACAGGATTTAACAAACAGAGACTGGGAGGAACTGCCTGCAGTTGGGGCTACATTTGCAAACTGGTACATTTTAAAGTGATACAGTGAGAATCCATGACCAATGAATTCCCTGAAGAGTGAATGGCAAAGGCAGCAAATCCAGCGAATACTGATCAAGTGATATCGTGAGTTTGATGAAGAAAATACAGTGCAATAAAACCAGGTGAAGCCCTTTACAGGTATAGAGAGTGAAAGGGGGTCCTTAAAAATGAGGGTCAAACAATGATCATGAAATATCCTTGGCAGATAGTGTTATGGAAAAGCCACAAGGTATTTTACCAGTACAGTTAGAGTCAGAGGATTACTGGGGAAAGGGTGGGACCTGTTGGAAACCTAAGGGACAATCTGTGCTTGGAGCCAGAGGAAATAGACCGAATATCATTGTGTACATCGGTCCACGAAGCATTAGACATAAGATGGATGAGCTTGAGGCTCTTTTGGAAATTGGCAGATACGATATTGTGGGGATAACTGAGACGTGGCTTCAAGTGGACAGGGCCTGGGAAATGAATATGCAAGGATATACGTGCTATCGTAAGGACAGACTGACGGGCAGAGGGGGTGGGATGGTTTTGTTGGTAAGGGACGATATTCAGTTCCTTGCGCGGGGGGACCTAGAGTCAGGGGATGTAGAGTCAGTGTGGATAGAGCTTCGAATTACTAAGGGTAAAAAGACACTCTTGGGAGTCATCTACAGGCCCCCAAACAGTAGTCTGGAAGTCGGATTTAAGTTAAATCAGGAGCTGAAATTGGCCTGTCA
>NW_025125367.1:0-1089 GCF_004010195.1 Chiloscyllium plagiosum | reverse complement strand
CTCTGATGATACAAAGACACGTGAAGTATCGAGTCTAAAAGCTCTCGCCTTAACGTCAGCGGCTTCAATTCCCACTTATCAAGAAGCAATGGGACATCAGGCTGGGAGCTCCAATTTCACCTGCAAGAACTTGTATAGACATGGAACAGGGAACATTGGGACAACACCTGGGCGAAAAGATAGTCACCTATTTTAATCTTGAGTGAAGTAGTTTTCAGCAGGATACTTGTTTGTGGATTGAGGGAATATCTGCAACTGGGAAAGTCTAAAGTACAAAGAAGAATTCTTCAAAGAGTCAATTCTTGGAGAAATATCTGTGCAAAGAGAAGCAGAGGATTTTTTTTACGTCATTCGCCCATCCTTATATGTTTGACTTTGCACTGGATTAATTTCCATGAAGGGATTTTTTTGCTCGGTTCACAGTATTCACTTCACTGCATACTCGCAAAGGTCGTTACTGTAATCGCAATCTCTGAAAGTTAACTGGTATATACAATATGGTGATTAGGCTCACGTTCACGTCAGTTATGCTGAAGAAGTAGATTCGAAATTCATCAGATCAACAGTAAATGACTGAGCAGACAGAGTGTGAATGGAAGTTTCATGAGGCCATATGTGTTTTTTTTGGAAAATTCACTGCTTTGAACGGTGAAGAAGATTGGACTGAAGCAGTGACAATGATTATCTTTATCACTTGTTCAACTGGTGAACATGACTGTTATTAGCCGTGTCCATGTTAACATCATGGCTCTTAAGGTCACCCACATGCATTGGGCCAGTGGCGCAATGGATGACGCGACTGACTACGGGTCAGGAGATTATAGGTTCGAATCCTACCGGGCTTGGGGATAGTGCAGACTTATAATAAGCATGAAAACTGATTTTTCCGAAGCCAAAATAAGGTATTAGTTCCTTATCTGCAGGACCGAGAATGCCTTCATTAAGTGCCCCCGAGAATATGAGAGTCAATATTCTCGCGTCATCACTGGAGGGAAGCCAAATAGTCACACGTGTTACTCATGTGCACAATTCCATTTCAGAAAGCCACCGATCGAATAACAGTTGCTCGCGGGAATGCTCGGCTTTGAG
>NW_025125366.1:0-1089 GCF_004010195.1 Chiloscyllium plagiosum | reverse complement strand
TGCAGCACTCTCTCACTACTGACCCTCTGACAGTGTGGCGCTCCCTAGATACTGACCCTCTGACAGTGCAGCACTTTTGCAATGCTGATCCTCCCTCAGTGCAGTACTCCCTCAGTACTGGCCCTCCGACAGTGCAGCACACCCTCAGTGCTGACCTTCTGACAGTGCAGCACTCCCTCAGTGCTGAACCTCTGACAATTCTGGACACCCTCTGTACTGACCCTCCCACATTGCAGCACTCTTTCATTACTGACCCTCCGACAGTGCGGCACTCCCACAGTTCTGACCCTCTGACAGTGCAGCACTCCCCCCAATACCTACTCTCTGACAGTGCGGCACTCCCACAGTACTGTCTCTCAAACATTGCGGCACTCCCACATTTCTGATCCTCTGACAGTGCGGCGTTTCTACAGTTCTGACCCTCCGAAGGACAGCACTCCCTCAGTACTGACCCTCTGACAGAGCAGCACGCCCTCATTACGGACCCTTCACCGTGCAATGCTCCAAGAAGGCGAGTCGAGACATCGCTGCTAATTAATTTGAAAATAAGTGAATTGAAACATTCTTTATTCACTGTTAGGGTGTGGTCGTCTCCCGCCCAGCTAGTATCTGTTGTCCATCCCTATTTGCCCAGAGAGTAGGTAAAAGTCAACGACATTGCTGTGAGTCTGCAATCTCACACAGATTAGGGAAGATTGACAGAATTCCTTCCATGAATAACATTGGTGAACCAGAAGAGCTTTTCCAAACAATCGACAATGGATTCATGGTTATCGTTAATCCCCGAATTCCAGATTCTCAACTGAATTTGAATTCCACCAACTGCCATGACAAGATTTCAACCCAGATCTCCACAACATGAATTGAGTTTTTGGATTAATAGTCTCACGGTAATACCCTGAGGTCCCTGCCTCCCCAAATTGACATTAGGTCTACGTGTGGAATAGGTCATTTGGCTCAAGTGTTCCTCACATACCCTCTCTAACCTGTATTCCTGTAAACCGTCCCTTTATTTATTCAGCTTTCATCCATGTATTCATGGTGTATTGAGGTCCACTGCTGTAGTGAGGTCCACATTGTAAAACTCTC
>NW_025125365.1:0-1089 GCF_004010195.1 Chiloscyllium plagiosum | reverse complement strand
TAAGTCATCCCCCCCACAAGTATCCAAAACGGTGGTGGTAGATGGAAGGTGTTCAGCCTCGAACTAAGTGACCAATGTTCTGCAGAGACTGGTTCTGGGGCCTTTGTTCTTTGTGATTGTTATAAATGATTCGAATGAGGATCACACAGTTTGGCGGAGTAGTAGACATAGTGAAGGGCTGCTGTGGATCACAATGGTTGTCGGTTGCAAACACCATTCCCATGTTCAACAAAGGGTAAAATGATAATGCTGACAATTATAGACCAGTAAATGTTATGTCTGTGGTGTTCAAATTATTGGAGACACTTCCGAGAGACAGATTTATGATAACTCAGAGAACCTCAGATTGGTTCGAGATAGGCATCATGAGCAGGAGCAGATAATGCCTCACAATCCTTCTTGAAAAGTTTGAGGATGTGACAAAATACGTTGATGAAATTAGAGTAGTGTTGGTGGTAACAATGAAGTTCCACGACTTTTGCTCATTAGTAAGTAACGAGGCATGGATGCAGCGCAACGTAATTGGCTGGGTCGAGAATTGGCTAGTCAACAGAAGACAGATGGTGGTGGTAGATGGAAGGTGTTCAGCCTCGAACTAAGTGACCAATGTTCTGCAGAGACTGGTTCTGGGGCCTTTGTTCTTTGTGATTGTTATAAATGATTCGAATGAGGAAGTGAAAGAATTGGGTACTACGCTTGCTGATGACACACAGTTTGGCGGAGTAGTAGACATAGTGAAGGGCTGCTGTGGATCACAATGAGACATTGGCAAGATGCAGAACGGGGCGGACAAGTGGCAGATGGTGTTCAACCTGGAAGAATGTAAAGTCATTCACTTTGGAAGGTTGAAAGTGAATGTAAAGATTATAGGTTTTCAGGCAGGACTCCTTGCAACATGGAGGAACGGAGGAATCTTGTGTTCCCTGTCCACAGATCTGTCAGAGTTGCCACGCAAGTTGATTGGCTTGTTACTAAGACGTATGCTGTGTTGGCTTTCATTAACAGGGTGAATTGGCTTCAAGATCCACGAGGTTATGCTGAAACTCTTTCGAGTCTGAGTTAGACCACACCTGGAATATTGTGTCCAGT
>NW_025125364.1:0-1089 GCF_004010195.1 Chiloscyllium plagiosum | reverse complement strand
GCCTTACTGAAGTCCATATAGAGCACATCTACCACTCTGTCCTCATTAATCCTCTTTGTTACTACTTCAAAAAACTCAAATCACGTTTGTGAAACATGATTTGCCACGCACAGAGCCATGTTGACTATCCCTAATCAATCCTTGCCTTTCCAAATACATGTACATCCTGTCCCTCAGGATTCCCTCCAATGTCAGGTTCACTGGTCTATAGTTCCTTGGCTTATCTTTACCACCCTTCTTAAACAGTGGCACCACGTTTGCCAACCTCCAGTCTTCCAGCACCTCACCTGTGACTATCGATGATACATATCTCAGCAAGAGGCCCAGCAATCACTTCCCTAGCTTCCCACAGAGTTCTCGGGTACACCTGATCAGGTCCTGGGGATTTATCCACCTTTACCCGTTTCAAGACATCCAGCACTTCCTCCTCTGTAATCTGGACATTTTGCAAGATGTCACCACCTATTTCCCTACAGTCTATGTCTTCCATATCCTTTTCCACAATGATGCAAAATACTCATTTAATATCTCCCCCATTTTCTGCGGCTCCATACAAAGTCCACCTTACTGATCTTTGAGGGGCCCTATTCTCTCCCTAGTTATCCTTTTGTCTTTAATGTATTTGTAAAAAACACTTTGGATTCTCCTTAATTCTAATTGCCAAAGCTATCTGATGTCCCCTTTTTCCCCTTTTTGCCCTCCTGATTTCCCTCTTAAGTATACACTCCTACTTCCTTTATACTCTAAGGATTCACTTGATCTATCTGGTCTATACCTTACATATGGTTCCTTCTTTTTCTTAACCAAACACTCAATTTCTTCAGTCATCCAGCATTCCCTATACCTACCAACCTTTCCTTTCACCCTAACAGGAATATACTTTCTCTGGATTCGCGTTATCTCATTTCTGAAGGCTTCCCATTTTCCAGCCGTCCCTTTACCTGCGAACATCTGTCCCCAATCAGCGTTCAAAATGTCTTGCCTAATACCATCAAAATTGGCGTTTCTCCAATTTAGAACTTCAACTGTTAGATCTGGTCTATCCTTTTCAATCAATATTTTAAATCTAATAGAATTATGGTCGCTGGC
>NW_025125363.1:0-1089 GCF_004010195.1 Chiloscyllium plagiosum | reverse complement strand
GCAACACATTTCCATCTCTGATCTCCAGCATCCTCACTTTCTCCTCAAAGAAACCCTAAATATCCTGTTTATATATATTTAAACAGAAGGCACAGAGTCAGTACCCTGAACTGAACAGATACTAAATCACCTGGTTATATCTATTTATTTAAGCAGCCAGCCCAGAGCTGGTTATAAAAAAAATTTAACCAGCCACCACACAGTCAGTGCCCTAAACTGAGGAGACTCTAAATCTCCTGGTTATTAATATGTACTTAATATGTACTTAACCATCCAGCACATAGACTGAGCCCTCAACTGAGGAGACTCTAAATCTGCTAGTTATATATATTTATTTCACCCACCAGCCCACATTTAGAGTCTCCTCAGTTTAGGGCACTGATTCTCTGCTGGCTGGTTAAATAAATATATATAACCAGGTGATTTAGTGTCTCCTCAGTTTAGGGCACTGATTCTGTGCTTACTGTTTAAATATACATAAACAGGAGATGTACAGTCTACTCAGTTAAGGCACTGACTCTGTGCTGGCTGGTTAAATAAACATGTATATCGAGGAGATTTAAATTCTTCACCTTTGAGGGCACTGACTGAGAACCAGGAGATTTATAGTCTCCTCAGTTTCGGGCAATGACTGTGTGGTGGCTGGTTAAAATTTTTATAACCAGAATATTTAGAGTCTCCTCAGTTTGGGGCAATGACTGTGTGGTGGCTGGTTAAAATTTTTATAACCAGAATATTTAGAGTCTCCTCAGTTTGGGGCAGGGACTCTGGGCTGGCTGGTTAAATACGTAGATATAATCAAGAGATTTAGAGTCTCCTCAGTTTAGAGCCCTGACTCTGTGCTGGCTGGTTAAATAAATATATACATCCAGGAGATTTAGAGTCTCGTCAGCTTAGGGCATTGACTCTGTGCCCTAAGTATATATATTTAACCAGCCAGCTCAGAGTCAATGCCCTAGTTTAGGGCTCAGAATATGTGCTGGATGGATAAATACACATATATAACCAGGAGTTTTAGGGTCTCCTCTGTTTGGGGCACTTACTCTGGACTGACTAGGTAAATAAATATATAACCAGGAGATGTAGAGT
>NW_025125362.1:0-1089 GCF_004010195.1 Chiloscyllium plagiosum | reverse complement strand
ACAGTCTCCCCTGCACCCCCCTTACCCTGGGGCTCAGTCTCCCCTGCACCCCCCATCTTCCACCCTGGGTCCTGTTCCCAATCCTCAGGATTATCACCGGGACGTTTGCCAGGATCTGATGCAGTTGTTAATGTCTAACCAGAGTTGGTTTATTCCCTTCTGAGAGAACCCCCTCCCCACTGGGTGGTGGGTCTGTGCTGGGAGCCAGGGACTGTTTCCCAAATCATTGACCATTGTCCGTCACCTGGCTTTGATGCTGAGTCCGTTGCCCAGACGGTGAGGCCTGCGTTGCTGTTGCCCCTCTCTCCTGACCCTCTGTGAGGTTTGTTCATTCCTTCACAGGATGTGGCGGTCACAGTTGACGCCAGGATTTAGTGCCCATCCCTGATTGCCCAGAGCCAACCACGTTGGTGTGGGTCTGGAATCACGTATAGGCCAGACCAGGTAAGGATGGCACATTCCTCCCCGGAAGGACCATGAGGAAACAGTTGTCTGCAGTTGCATTGTGGCTGTCAGTCCATAAATGTGTCTCCTGCTGAGGGACCATCACCCTCAACCAGACCCAAAACAGGGGAGGGGCTCAGCTCAGGGACTCACACCCAATGTGCTGACTGAATATCCACTGGCCCCCAGCCTGCCATCCTTACCCAGCCAGGGCCTCCATCTAACTCCAGACACACAGCAATGCGACTCCCTCTGAGTGGGCCTTGGGACAGTGTGTGCTGATCAATGACCACTAACCAGCGACACACGTGGGCACAAACACCCGTCACTGATTCAGCACAAACTGAGGTTTGTGAAATGACGGCACATTGAGTTTCTGACAACGCTTCACCGTTTACTCTCCAGTGGAGGCTATCACGGGGCGACGATCAGCGCAATGGGATTGACATCGATATCCAACTGGAAATATAACATCGGTGCGACGACCAACTGTCACCCAGTGAGTACTCCTCTCAGGAACGCAACAGTAGAATCACACACACTGACCCTCACTAGGGTACAGTCCCACACACACTGACTCTCACTGGGGTACAGTCCCACACAAACTGACTATCACTGGGGTACAGTCCCACACACACTGACTCA
>NW_025125361.1:0-1089 GCF_004010195.1 Chiloscyllium plagiosum | reverse complement strand
GGAGTGAGCGTGGGTGACGGGGAGTGAGCGTGGGTGACAGGGAGTGCACGTGGGTGACAGGGAGTGTGCGTGGGTGATGGGGAGTGTGCGTGGGCGATGGGGAGTGAGCGTGGGTGACAGGGAGTGCACGTGGGTGACAGGGAGTGTGCGTGGGTGACGGGGAGTGCGCGTGGGTGACAGGGAGAGTGCGTGGGTGATGGGGAGTGTGCGTGGGTGACAGGGAGAGTGCGTGGGCGATGGAGAGTGAGCGTGGGCGACGGGGAGTGCATGTGGGTGACGGCAAGTGGGCGTGGGTGACAGGGAGTGTGCGTGGGTGACAGGGAGTGTGCGTGGGTGATGGGGAGTGTGCGTGGGCGACGGGGAGTGAGCGTGGGTGACAGGGAGTGCACGTGGGTGACAGGGAGTGTGCGTGGGTGACAGGGAGTGTGCGTGGGTGAGGCAAGTGGGCGTGGGTGACAGGGAGTGTGCGTGGGTGACAGGGAGTGTGCGTGGGTGATGGGGAGTGTGCGTGGGCGATGGGGAGTGAGCGTGGGTGACAGGGAGTGTGCGTGGGCGATGGAGAGTGAGCGTGGGTGACTGGGAGTGCGCTTGGGTGACGGGGAGTGCGCGTGGGCGACGGGGAGTGAGCGTGGGTGACGTGGACGGCAGCGTGGGCGACGAAGAGTGAGCGTGGGTGATGTGGACGGAGCGTGGGTGACGGGGAGTGGGCGTGGGCGACGGGGAGTGGGCGTGGGTGACGGGGAGTGGGCGTGGGCGACGGGGAGTGGGCGTGGGTGACAGGGAGTGCGCTTGGGCGACGGGGAGTGCGCTTGGGCGACGGGGAGTGAGCGTGGGTGACGGGGAGTGGGCGTGTGTGACAGGGAGTGTGCTTGGGTGATGGGGAGTGCGCGTGGGCGACGGGGAGTGCACGTGGGCGACGGGGAGTGCACGTGTGTGACGGGGAGTGCACGTGGGCGCCGGGGAGTGCGCGTGGGCGACGGGGAGTGAGCGTGGGTGACAGGGAGTGAGCGTGGGCGACAGGGAGTGAGTGTGGGTGACAGGGAGTGAGCGTGGGCGACAGGGAGTGAGCGTGGGTGACAGGCCGTGCAC
>NW_025125360.1:0-1089 GCF_004010195.1 Chiloscyllium plagiosum | reverse complement strand
CACTTTACATTCCCTTTAAAATATGAAAACATTTGAGTTTAGGTTACCGCCTTCAAATATTTTCCAGGCGCTCTGGTGTATTCCATCATACTCTACTCCTTCCCTTCCTGAGTAAAAGGCTGGAGGCACCGAATGGGCTGTCCCTGTTCATCTCCAATAATGTCAATTGGCTGATTGGCTTCCTCATATTCCTTTGAAACCAGCGTTAGGTGCTGAATGAACGCTTGTTTTACTGTGGCAATGTGCAGTGTCAGGCAGTGCGGTTACATGAATGTTACTGACACTTTTTCAGAACAAACCTGAGTGGTGTCTGGGTCTTGCTGCACATGGACGCAGACCAGTTCAGGAGCTGAGGGGGGACAAAACACTCTGAACATTGTGGAATCTTCAGTGACCATCCCAACATTCTGATCTTATGGTTGGGAGCGGAGAGACATTGATGAAGCAGCTCATGATGTTTGTGAAGTGGAACCTACCCTGAGGATCTCGCACAGAGGTGACCCAGGACGGAGATGATAAACATCTTCCTTTGTGCCATGTTTGACTCCAGACACTGGAGAGTTTACTCTGATTCCTATTAAGTCCAGCCCCTTGATGTCAACAGAAGTCAACCATTGTCTTCATATCAGGGCCAGTCATTTTTACCTGAACCCTTGAGCCAACCTCTTTTGTTCATATCAATAGATCATGATATAGGAGCAGCAAGTGCTTTCTTCAAACAAATGGTATTCAATGTCAGGATTTCTCTTCTCAAGAGTGTTGTAGGAGCTAGATGACTGAACGTATTTGAAGGGGAGGTAGATGGAAATTGACCTGTCAGAGAGTTGAGGGCAATGAAGAATTGGGTATGAAAGAGGATTTGAGACCAAGAGCAGATCAGTCATGATCCTAGTGAAAGGCAAGGCAGGCTTGGGGAGTGAACGACCTGTCCCTGTTCCTGATGTTCTCACCCAAGTTAGTGGGTGTTATTTTCATGAATGTTCTGTTATTGCATATTGCAGTCAGGGAGATCAGAGGATTTTGTGAGCCATCGCTGGGTGAGCTATAAGAGCTGGATTCACAGTGAATCTGGGTCTACAACATGACCAA
>NW_025125359.1:0-1089 GCF_004010195.1 Chiloscyllium plagiosum | reverse complement strand
CAACTCGGCGAACAGAACCACAACAGACAGTGATGAGCTGAGACATCGGTGAAATTTATTTCTCGAGACAAGAATATCTGCCTGATTTTGACATTTTCACAGTGGGGGCAATGGTAGTGCATCTCCAGCAGATGGAAGTGAAGCACTGAGAGTTGACATCTTAACAAATATCTTCAGACCTGTTATGCCACCCCGCTACAACAGCTCAGACTTATATCCCAGTATTCTAGCTCATTAGTCAGGTCTACTATTATTGACTATGGGAATTGGTAAGAAGTTAAAAAAAGGAAAAGCATATCTAGATGAATTAAATTTAAAAGACTTCCAAAACTTTGTATGAAGCGTGAAAGAGAATACAAGGAAGATAATGCGGCATGGGAAAAAGTACGATAACTTTCAGCAGCTTCTGTCTTCATGTCGATTGGCAAAACCAAATTCGTAGAGGTAGTCATAAAGAAGAATTTGTAGAATGTAGTTGCGTTCCATCACGATGGTGAACCATTCTGCTAATTAAACAAAAGCCCCAGAATAGCTCGCCTCACCTAGTGAAGTATGAGTGGCAGAGAACTACACCAAATTCCATTCATTCAAGAAAACATATCAATTTATTATTTAACTCTAAAGTTGAACGTTAAGGAACAACAATTTACAACTCTAAGCCTCCTTTCACTTAAAGGTTTGTTATCTACCTCCATCTCTATAACAAGATTCTGGAACACCAAAATCCATTATTAAAATTGCACCAACTTAATTTCAAAACCCTACAGTGGTTGTCATCTGCAATGTCTGCCTTCCTCTGGGTTTCGATCTCCCTGGGTCATCTTCGGTTTTTTACGTGAAAGATGTTTCAAAGCAAGGGTACCTTTGATGTATAGTGTTTGAATGTCAATTTACTCGGTCTGCCAGGTTGGCGGCACGGTGGCTCAGTGCTTCGCACTGCTGCCTCACAACACCAGAGTCCCTGGTTCAATTCCAGCCTTGAGCGACTGTCTGTGTGGAGTTTGCACGTTCTGCGTGTGTTTGCTCCGGTTTCCTCCCACAGTCCAAAGATGTGCTTTGGCCATGCTAAACTGCCCACAGTGTTAGGTG
>NW_025125358.1:0-1089 GCF_004010195.1 Chiloscyllium plagiosum | reverse complement strand
GGGAACAAGAGGCAGGACAGGAACTTGCTCTCTGTTCTCTGCAGTCAAAGCCCGTTAGAAATCTGAAGGGAATTATTTCACTTGCCTTCAGCAGTTGTTGTAAGGTGTGATGTTCAATGAATAAGTCCGAGCGTTTTTGGGATGAAACAGCTGCCTCAAACCAGAGAACGCAGCTGCAGAAAGACGATGAATCAGCAACGTTTTGAGAATCATAAAGATCATCTCAACATCCCATAAACAGGGAGCACTGGGCTGCCTTTTCCTTACCCTCCACCCAGATCGGAGCCCTCCCTGGCTGTCTGTCTGCATGTGCGTAAAGGAGAGTCTATAAAGGGATTGAATTGGCATTTGAAATGTTGGAGTGTTAGCTGATGGACGAAGGGGGAGCATGGGTGTTGGAGAGGAATCCCTCAGCCTGGTTTCTGCTCTGCCCCAGGGTCGGCCGTACGATGCCTTACTGAGGATCAGGAAGGAGAAGCTGTCTCCATTCACTATGACTTATTACCAGGAGCCACTGCTCCTCCACCAAGGCCATATGCAGTGGCTGTGGGATGTACAGGGACGTCGGTACCTGGACTTCTTTGGGGGAATTGTCACCATCAGCATTGGACACTGCCACCCGTGAGTAACCAGCAAGGGGCTAATTGGTCTGAATTGTAACCTCATCCGGGAATCTCTGCATTTGTTTGTCCTACCATCCCCTGGGCCCTCACACCTATCTCCTCCTTGAGGTTTGGGTCCAGTTTCTCCGGCCCGCCTCTGGGCCTGTCCCATAGCTCTCTGCTTCCGGCCCGTTAATTATTCTGAATGACCAGGGTCATTCTCCACTATCTCCCCCACTCACATCACACTGACTCACTATCTTCGATAACACCCCCAATGGCACTTCCTCCATTTGGCCCACCCACCTCATTCTGCATCCCTCCCTCTCTCACACAGAGATGGCACTGGGAATGAGTCAATAGAGGTGAGGGATATGGGTGTGGGGAGTGGGAGGCAGGAGTGGGGGGAAGGTGGACGTGGGTATTGAAGTGGGGGACGGGAGGTGGGGGTGAGAGTGCAGGGTGGGACATTGGAGTGAGTGTGTGC
>NW_025125357.1:0-1089 GCF_004010195.1 Chiloscyllium plagiosum | reverse complement strand
AGAATGTCCTCAGCAGCACCATGTACAGCGGCAAGAGAACCTCTCTTCTTTTAACCTCACCCCCTTTAGTAATGAAAGACAACATTCCATTTGGCTACCTAATTACTTGTTTTACCTGCAGACCCGACCTTTGTGATTCATGCACAAGGACACCCAATTCCCCCTGTACAACAGCATGCTTCAACATTTTATTCGACAAGTAATAACCCTGTCTCCTGTAACTTCTAACAAAATGGATGACTTCACGTTTCTTCTGCAAAACCTTTGCCCATTTAGTCAATGTAACTATTTTCCTCTACAAAGTTTCACATTCCTCTGCACACTGTCCTCTGCCATTCATTTTCGTGTCATCTGTAAAGTTGGACGTGCTACACATTGTCCACAACTACAAATTATCTATATAAATTGTAAATAATTGCAGTTCCAAAACCCATCACTGAGGCTCACTACTACTCACTGTTCGCCAGCCAGAATAGTACACATATATCGTCACTTTTTGCTTCCTGTTAGTTAACTATTCTTCTATCCATGGTTATACTCGACCACTAACACCACGCATCCTTACCTTATGCATCCGCCTCTTGTATGCACCTTGTCGAAGATCTTTTGGAAATCTCGGTACACCATATTCGCTGAGTCCCCGTTGTCCACCGTACTCGTCATGTCTTCATAGAATACCAATATATTTGGAAAGCATGACCTACCCTACATGAATCCGTGCTGTGTCTTTTCAATCTCTATCGCAGTGATCTCTTATTCCTTCCTTTATAGTAGACTCAAGCACCTTCTCTGCTACAGAAGTTCAGTTAGTGGGTCTATAACCCCCTCTCTTGTCTTCCTTCCATTTTTTTTCAAACACAGTGGCGCCAGATTTACTGTTTTCCAATCTGCTCCAATTGCCCCAGAGTCCGGCGAATTTGCAAGATTAACGCCAGTACACCTGTTATTTCCCCCGCCAACTCTTTTAGTACCTTGGGATGCATTCCATCAGGGATAGGAGACTGTATATCCTTAGCTGCATTAATTTGCCCAGCACTAGCTTTTACGAAATAAGGCTTGTTTCCAGGTCCTCACCGACATCCATCTCTT
>NW_025125356.1:0-1089 GCF_004010195.1 Chiloscyllium plagiosum | reverse complement strand
GAAATATTCCACAATTTGGCGTCCTGAGAGGAACGGACACAATAGGTGAGGTGTTTGGGTGGGCAGGGAAATCTATGCCTGGATCTGGGAGGATCCTGTGGTGCCTTGGATGGAGGTGAGGGGAAGGTGTGGGCACAGGTTTTCCACCTCTTGCAGTGACAAGCGAAGGTGCCTGGAGTGGAGGATGGGTTGGTGGAGAGCGTGATCGAACGTGGAAGTCACAGAGGATATGGTCTCTGTGGAATGCTGAAAGGGGTGGGGAGGGAAATATATCTCAGGTGGTTGGATCTGATGGTGGAAATAGCAGATGATGATGAGTTGTATCTGGGTGGAAGGTGAGTATGGTGGGATTCCATCTTTGTTGCATTTGGAGGGGTGGGGTTCAAGGGCAGTGGTGTGGGAAGTGGAGGAGATACACTGGAGGGGATTGTTGACCACATGTGAGGGAAAATTACAGTCCTTGAAATAGGAAGCTATTTGGTATGTTCTGAAGTGTTCTTCCAGCTTGCATCAAGCTTCACTGGAACACTGCAGTAAGCATGAAACAGAGATGTTGGACAGGGAACAGTCTTGTGTATTAAAGAGCAGGCAACTGGAAGCTCAGGGTCTTTTTTGCGGCACAATGTAGATCATAAGGCGCCATTTCCACCACCGCCACTGAGATGCGAGAAGGTTCCTGTCCCCTCCATTAACAGCTTTCCAACTTCCCAGTCCTTTGTCTTTCCAAATGTTCCTGTGTCTCTTTGGACTCTGTCCCCACCTATTAGTTACTCTTTAACCCCTATCTCCTGCAGTCCAAAGATGTGTAGGTCAAGTGAATTAGCCCAGCTAAATTTCCTGTAGTGTTCAGGGATGTGCATTAGTCTGGGTAATTGGAGAGTAATTGGATAGGGGAATGGGTTTGGGTGGGATTAACTTCGGAGGGTTGGTGTGGAATTGTTGGGCCGAAAATCTTGGTCCCACGTTTGCAGCAAAGGGGAAGATGGCTTGGGCCTCAGGCAGTGAGAGGACCTGGGTTATGGCTGCCATCTTTATTTGGGGTAAGGTACCGCAAGAAGCATGCACGTGTCCCCGTCCTGGGTGGGGGCG
>NW_025125355.1:0-1089 GCF_004010195.1 Chiloscyllium plagiosum | reverse complement strand
GTTCATAGAACGCCAATCTCAATAAAAAACCTTATCCTCAATCACTACATCTTGGCGTGTGGCCAATGCTCTATCCATAACAATGCACGACCTCCAATAGCGTGGGGATCTTATTTAATGGTTGAACCTTCGGTGGCTACCTTGTTGAGGGGATTCTGAAACGTCAAGTAGAACACATCTACAGTTGCCTCTATATCTATTCTGGTTGAATCTTCCTCAAAACAATCAAATCAATTTGTCAAACAAAATTTCACTTTCATAAAGCTGTCCTGTTTGCTAGATGAGACTAATATTTTTCAAATATAATGCTATCCCATCTTTAGTTATTGATTCCAATACTTTTTCAACGATAGATATTGTTATTCTTTGCTCACACCTCCCCCCGCCTTTTTGAATACAGTTGGCATGAAACCGTTAACTCTGGTACTATTCCAATTCCAAGGATTTTGGGAAATTACACACAATGCGGCATGGTGGCTCATAGGCTAGCACTGCAACCTCACAGCGCCAGGGACCTGGTTTCAAATCCAACTTCAGGTGACTGCATGACTGGCGTTTGCAAACTCTCCCCGTGTCTATGCAGGTCTCTTCTTTCAATCCAATGATATGAAGATCAAGTGAATTGGCCATGCTCAATTGCCCATAGTGTTAGGTGCATTAGTCAGTGGTAAACTTAAGGGGATGAGTTACTCTTTGGAGGGTCAGCGTGGACGTGTTGGGTCAAAGAGCCTATTTCCACACTGTAGGGAATCTCATCTCATGCATCCATTATTTATTTCATACCTCTTTTTCATCCGAGGCTGCAAACCATCAGGCCTAGGGAACTTATTTGTCTTTAACATTATTAGGTTGTCTCATCCTCCTTCTTTAGTGATTGAGGTGAGCATCAGGTTCTCCATTATATTCTTTAGAATCAATTACATGTTCGAAGTACCATCCACTGTAAAGTGTGATGCAAAATATCTGTATAAGCGCTCTGCCAGTTCCTGGTACCTTGTGATTATCTCCCCAAGTCAGTTTCACTCTGATCACTCTCTTCCTTTTTACATATTTAATAAAGCTCTTACAGTCAGTGTTTATATTCCTTGG
>NW_025125354.1:0-1089 GCF_004010195.1 Chiloscyllium plagiosum | reverse complement strand
TCCCGTTCCAGTGTTCCTTGCCCATTGTTTCATGATTACTCTGTAGTTTCTACCCTGTGAAGATCCCACGATTTTGTTTCAAGGAGAATAATCCCAGCCTGACCAATCATTCCACGAAGCTCCATTTTATCCAAAGTTGACAACATTCTCGTAAATCTCTGCTGTCCCTTACAGCACGGCAACTGGAACTTGAAATCAGATTGCGATTGGAATCGGATAAGTCACACATGGACCAAACACAGTAATGATACTTTGAGAAATGAGAATTTAATCATATTCTATTGATATTCAATGGCTTCGTTGTAACTGAAGTCATCCGTGTAATCGCCTCTGAGCTAATATTGAGGAGAAATGGAACCTGACCGCCCATATAAAGATGTTGACTGCAAAACAAATGCCCGTCAGTCGACTTTGTTTGATTATTAACACAACTCATGTCTCCGTGAAGCCTGCATCATCTGTAATGCACAAATTATATGTGTAACAGAACTCTCTCCATTTGCCTGGACGTGTGCAGCTTCAATACCACTGAAGGAACAGGACATCCTCTACGACAATGCAGTCACTTAACTGTAACACGTTCATACCCCAATGTTTATTACCCTCACCGCTAAGGCACGATTGCAGTAGAGTGCACCACCTACAAGATGCGATGGAGTAAGTCATCCAGGCTTTGTTGACAGAACATTCAAAGCTCAGAAACTGTACCGACTATGAGGACAAGGTTGAAGCTGTACTGAAGCGCAACCATTTTCAAGTCACCCTCCCAAGCATGACTTGGAGATGTATCAGTGATGAAGGGGTCTTGATGGTCAAAGTGATATACTTCAGCCCTCCATCCTTTATCTTACAATTTTTAAAAATGTTGATTATTGCATTGACCAGACTTGTGCTCAATTTTTTAGTTGCTTCGTAAACTGGCGGTTGCTATTGATCGAATACAGTCTGAGGTCGACAACACAAGATATCCAAAGATACTGTCGACCAACTGAGCTCCCTATCTAAACATCTTCGGTGATCTGTGAATATCCATTCCAAGATCATTTCGTTCCTGCATGTTCTGTTCAAAACTCAGAATCCTCACTGTTA
>NW_025125353.1:0-1089 GCF_004010195.1 Chiloscyllium plagiosum | reverse complement strand
AAGCAGACTATCTACTTTAATAAATACAAAGAAGTAACTGATTTACAATCATGAAGGAGGCGTTGGTGTAGTGTGACAATTTTTTACAGCTGAAAACTGAACACCACGTGATATATCGGACTGACGGTAAGAAAAGCAGTGAAGAAAGGCGGTGGGACGGACATATATTGTGAAGATTTTACTCGCATAATGAAAAGAATGTCCGCAAATTAGGTAAACAGACAATGTCACGGAAGGAATTCTAACAAACGTGAACAGCTAATGAATACCATAATAAGTAAGAGAATGATGGGAAATTCACAGCATATTTCAGAACAGATAGAATCATGAAATTCCAGTGAATGCAAAGAAACAAAAAAGGAAATAATAATAAACGTATATATCCAACATCTGTCATTTAAACCAAAAACTTACATATGGCATAGAGAAAAAAAATCCTAATTTTATGCAAAACAACCTACTTCCAAAAAAGTTGGACAAAACACGGAAAAGAAAAGAGAAAAAAAACTATATCTGAGATTTGCAGAGCTTGAGGACAGAAGGCCCATTTATCCTTCTACATGGAATTCAAAAGAAATAAAATATGATACAAGAAAATATTTAAGAAAACTGATGGTATGTTAAAACTCATTCCGAGGCAATGGAATACAGTGGTGGGAGGTTCTCCGCTTGTCATGGATGTCATTGGCGAGACTGCATCCGAACTAATGAGCATACAATTTGCTAACCAAGGAAGCAATACATGGAATAGTTATCGTCCAGATAAGGTGCAGATTAAGGAGTTTTATCGGCAGTACAGCCCATGAGGCAAGGTGAGGAAAGGTGGTGCAGGCATATCTACTGGAGATTTTATTTTCATTTCAAACTGGAAATGCAGTAGGTCATTCAGTCTTTCGGTCCTGTTTTATAATTCAGTAAGATGTTTGCTTATTCTTGCACCATAACCCTAAATACCATTGATCAACATAAATAAAATAAAACATAAACTTATCATCTGGAGCCGATGAAAAACTGCCCTGCCATCCATGCCGCTTGTGACATACAATGCCAAAACTGTAACTCCGTTTTCAGTAGAGGTGCTTTGTAAAA
>NW_025125352.1:0-1089 GCF_004010195.1 Chiloscyllium plagiosum | reverse complement strand
AAAATGTCATACTTTTCGTTGGATGTATGATTCGCGACAGTTTACATGCATCTGCAGAACCCTCACGTCGATTGACAACGAGGTACAGGCTCTGAATGAACTCTGAACACTTAAATGCACCGTTAGTGTGTGACACTGCATTGAATGTCACTTTGTACACGATCCTGCCAGCAGCCGAAATAACATCATTCTGAAACAGTTAGTTATTTCCTAACGGCTTCTGACCTCCACGGAGACCATGGGTCTGCCTTCTTGGAGATGGAAGGTAACTTGGAGAACGGCTAAAAAATGTTGTCTTCATTCCGACTGCCAGAAAACCATGTTAATGTAACACATATGTACCATGAGTAATTTAGTCATACGGATCAATTTGGACAGTCTGTCTGTGCAGCCCCTGCTCCATTTGTTTGTGATGTTGGAACATCTCTGACATTTTCCTGTTCCAGTGTTAGTGGCTTGACATTCTGAATAACCTCTTCCTGTTCCTTTGTAAGTGACTCCCGGTGTGAAATAGTTCTTTCTGTTCCCATGTACGTTATATGTGGGAGAGAACAGACTCCCTGATTTCCTGTGCTACAGGCAGGAGGGACTGAATGGGGTATCCCTTTTTTTGCCCGGTAGTTTTGATGGGATGAATGGCTTCACCAAATTATTTTGAAACCAGATAGAGCTGCTGAATGAACTCCTCCTTTCACTGTGGAAATGCACTGTGCTGTTACATAAACGTTACCCAGACTTTAACAGCACGATCTTGAATGTTGACCAAGTCTTTTTGCACATGGTCACAGCCTGTTTCAAGAGCTGAAGAGGGACAACTTATCCTGAAAATTTTGTAGAATTCAGTGAATGCCGCCTCTTCTGCTGGCACGGTGGCTCAGTAGCTAACACTGCTGCCTCACAGCACCAGGGTCCCAGTTTCGATTCGAGCCTTGGGCAACTGTCTGTGTGGAGTTTGCACATTCCCCACTTCTCTGCATGAGTTTCCTCCAGGTGCTCCGTTTTCCTCCCACAGTCCGAAGATGTGCACACCAGGTGCATTGGCCATACTAAATTGTGCATTACGTTAGGTGCATTAGTCCGACGGAAATG
>NW_025125351.1:0-1089 GCF_004010195.1 Chiloscyllium plagiosum | reverse complement strand
TGTGTTAGAGTGACAGAGAGTGGACATTACCTGTGTTTGAGTGACAGAGACTGGACATTGTCTGGGTGAGAGTGGGAGAGAGTGGACATTGCCAGGGTAGTGTTACATGGAGTGGACATTTTCAGGTTAGAGTGACTGTGAGTGGACATTGCCTGGCTGAGAGTGACAGTGAGTGGACATTGCCTGGATTAGAGTAACCGTGACTGGACGTTGCCAGGGTAGAGTGACATAGAGTGGACATTGCCTGGGTTAGAGTGACAGAGAGTGGACATTGCCTGTGTAAAGTGACAGAGAGTGGACATTGCCTGCGTTAGAGTGACAGAGAGAGGGCATTGTCTGGGTTAGAGTGGCCAAGACTGGACATTGCCAGGGTAGAGTGACAGAGACTGGACAATGCCTGGGTTAGAGTGACAGAGACTGGACATTGCCTCGGTTAGGGTGACTGATAGTGGGCATTGCCTGGGTGAGAGCGACCGAGACTAGACATTGCCTGGGTGAGATTGACAGAGCGTGGACATTGCCTGGGTAGAGTCACAGTGAGTGGATATTGTCTGGGTGAGAGTGACAGTGAGTGTACATTGCCAGGGTAGAGTGACCGGGAGTGGACATTGTTTGGGTGAGAGTTACAGAGAGTGGAAATTGCCTGCGTAGAGTGACCGAGACTGGACTTTGCCTGGGTGAGAGTGACCGAGAGTGGACATTGCCTGTGTTAAGAGCGACAGAGGGTGGACATTGCCAGGGTAGAGTGACCGAGACTGGACATTGCCAGGGTGAGAGTGACCGAGAGTGGACATTGCCTGTGTTAGAGTGACAGAGAGAGGACATTGCCTGCGTAGAGTGACCGAGAGTGGACATTGCCTGTGTTAGAGTGACAGAGGGTGGACATTGCCAGGGTAGAGTGACAGAGAGTGGACATTGCTAGGGTAGAGTGACTGAGAGTGGACATTGCCTTGGTTAGAGTGACAGTGAGTGGAAATTGCCTGGGTGAGAGTGACAGAGAGTGGACATTGCCTGAGTGAGAGTGACAGAGAGTGGACATTGCCAGGGTAGAGTGATAGAGAGTGGACATTGCCAGGGTAGAGAGACTGA
>NW_025125350.1:0-1089 GCF_004010195.1 Chiloscyllium plagiosum | reverse complement strand
TGCTATTTCTGCTTCACCATCTTCCTTGCTCGGATCCTGCTCCCATTAGCTCTGGACAGATCCGCTGTTGTGTCTCCTCGACTTTTCTGTTTCCTAACAGAGGACACATCAATTCTGTCTCTGAACTTTTAATCCCAATAAACAAGGCAATTGTAAATGTAAGGTGCTGCACCAGATGACCTCCTGCCCAGAGAAAAAGACGGAAAGCATTCACCCTATCCATGACTTTCATGACATTATACCCTTCGATACAAGCCCCACTCAGTCTGCTATGCTTTAAGGAAAAAAAAAACAAGCTTGTCTATCTTCTCCCTATTACTCAGACCATTGAGTTCTAGAAACGTCCTTGTAAATTACGTCTGCACTCTTTAGTTTAATAACAGCTTTCCTATGGCATGGTGACCAAAACTGAACACAATACTCCAAGTGCGACCTCAGCATCGTCCTGTACAACTGTAACATAATTTCCAAACTACTATACTCAATGCCCTGGATTGATGAATGCCAGCGTGCCAAAGGCCTTCTTCATTTTACTGTCCCACCCCTCTCACCCACTCCAACCTCTCACCCTAGGACCCACCACTCTCACCAGCTATGCCAGCCTCTTCGTAGGATATGTGGAACAGTCCATCTCCCGTAACTACACTGGCCCCACCCCCCACCTTTTCCTCCGCTACATCAATGACTGTATGGCACCGCCTCGTGCTCCCACGAGGAGGTTGAACAGTTCATCCACTTCATCAACCCCTTCCACCCCGACCTCAAATTCACCTGGACAGTCTCAGATTCCTCCCTCCCCTTCCTCGACCTTTCTATTTCTATCTCAGGCGACCGAATCAACAAGGACATCTACTATAAACCGACCGACTCCCACAGCTACCTGGACTACACCTCCTCCCACCCTGCCCCTGTAAAAACGCCATCCCATTCTCCCAATTCCTTCGTCTCCGCCGCATCTGCTCCCAGGAGGACCAGTTCCAAAAACGTACAACCCAGATGGCCTCCTTCTTCAAGGACCGCAATTTCCCCCCCGACGTGGTTAACGATGCCCTCCATCGCATCTCTTCCACTTCCCGCTCCACCGCCCTT
>NW_025125349.1:0-1089 GCF_004010195.1 Chiloscyllium plagiosum | reverse complement strand
TAGGTTCGCTATTTTGCAAATTATACCAAAATTGGTATGCTTTCCTTTATTGGTCAGAGTATTGAGTACAGGAGTTGTGAGGTAATGTTGCGGCTGTACAGGACATTGTTTTGGCCACTGTTGGAATATTGCATGGAATTCTGGTCTCCTTCCAATCGGAAAGATGTTATGAAACTTGAAAGGGTTCAGAAAAGAATTACAACAATGTTGCCAGGTTTGGAGGACTTGAGCTATAGAGAGAGATGACATAGGCTGGGGCAGTTTTCCCTGGAATGTTGGAGGCTGAGGGGTGACCTTATAGAGGTTTACAAAATCATGAGGGGCATGGATGGATATACATAGACAAAGCCTTTCCTCAGGGTGGGGGAGTCCAGAACTAGAGGGCATAGATTTGGAGTGAGAGGAGAAAGATATGAAAGAGACCTAAGGGGCAAGGTTTTCACACAGAGGGTGGTACGTGATGGAATGAGCTGCCAGTGGGAGTGATGGAGGCGAGGACAATCTCAACATTTAAGAAGCATCTGTATGGGTACATGAATATAGAACATAGAACATTACGGCGCAGTACAAGCCATTCGGCCCTCGATGTTGCGCTGACCTGTCATATCAATCTGAAGCCCATCTAACTAGTGTACTATTGCAAGTACATCCATATGCTTGTCAAATGACGACTTAAATGTACTTAAAGTCGGCGAATCGACTCTGTTGCAGGCAAAGCATTCTAAACCCTCACTACTCTCTGAGTAAAGAAACTACCTCTGACATCTGTCCTATATCTATCTCCCCTCAATTTAAAGCCATGCCCCCTCATGCTCGCCGTCACCATATTTGGAAAAAGGCTCTCCCCGCCCACCCTATATAACCCTCTGATTATCTTATACGTCTCTATTAAGGCACTGCTCAACCTTCACCTCTCCAACGAAAACAGCCTCAAGTTCCTCAGTCTTTCCTCGTAAGACCTTCCCTCCGTACCAGGCAACATCCTCGTAAATCTCCTCTGCAATTTTTCCAAAACTTCCACATCCTCCTTATAATGCGGTGGCCAGAACTGTACACAAATACTCAAAGTGCAGCCGCACCAGAGCTTTG
>NW_025125348.1:0-1089 GCF_004010195.1 Chiloscyllium plagiosum | reverse complement strand
AGGTCAGTGGCAATGGGACAGATTCACGGCACTTGAGCATGGTTCCTTTCTTCCTGAAGGATAGCAAGTTTATTGTGTATTTTTGGGGAAAATTAAAATTTTTGGGACATTTATTTGGGTAGGGCCAGTCATCCATCAGTGCTCTCAAAGACTGCCAAGACCTATGCGAGAGGTTTGATTATTTCTTACCCGGCGACCCAGAAGTGGCAGAAGGCAGAGCAACAGCGTATGCTCGAGGCTTGCCTGAAGGCAGCTGAAACAGCATACCTTGACAGACTGTCTGTAACCAAGTTGCAGCAGATTACAGCCCTCAGCACTACTTTGAATGCTGGGCTCACCCAGACAGCAAAGAGGGAAATCTGCTTTGCGAAACAGAGATTATTTCAATATGGTGATAAACCGGGTAGATATCTAACATACCTGGCCTGAAAGAAGAATACCCTCAAATCTATCACATCCATTAGGGAGAGTGCCGGGACTCTTAATTGCGATACCAAAAATCACTTTCGAATGTACCCAATTAATTTTAATCATGCCCAGGATACCAGAAACCTCTGGAAGCTGTACTTTATTGTTTAACACCTGGAAAACAATCAAACTATGAGAATTTAATGTGTCATGGGGATTATATTTTGAAATATTTTGAAAATTAGTGGGAAAATTAGACAAAAAGTTCTATCCAATATACTTAATGTAAAGATTAATGAGTGTGTTAATGGAACAACGTATTTTCAGAATTGTAGTCAGATCGTAAGCAGTTGAGAAAAGTGTGTCTTGTACTTGTGAATAGTTTTTGTTTAGTGTTTACTATTCGGGTTCATAAAATATATTGTTCTTTTTCTTTGAATGGTGGAATTTGAGAGTTCTGTGCCACTCATGTTTTAACAGATTACGAGGCGAGGTGAGTTTTTTTTAGGCGTTTGGATTTTATGAACATAGGTGTTCGACATCGATGTCCCAATAGTTTGAGGGCTTGTTATGCAGGATTTGGACAGATGTGAACAGATTAGGGGTACAAAAGGTACCAGCGGATTCCAATACTTGGCAATTATTGTTCTAGATCTTTAAATAAAACTTAGGTCAGAAAAT
>NW_025125347.1:0-1089 GCF_004010195.1 Chiloscyllium plagiosum | reverse complement strand
TTCATAATGATATTTTTGACATTTCTCCCAGAAACCTTCTTTAACCACTGGCCCATTATTTCTGTTGCTTGACTTTCTATAACACAATGTCGCAATGTGTTCGAGGAGTTCCACCGCCAATAATGCCTGATAATCTACCTCCACACCGCACACTTGTTCTCTCCCCAGCCCTTTAGAGTGTAGCAATCCTTATTAATATTCTGTTTCTTGGCATCCACAGTCTGATGTTGGAGTGGATCTCACAAATCACCAGTCTCTGAGTAGGGTTATACGTTCTCATTTCAATGCAGAGTGGCCTGCCTGTACCTCATACTGTGGGAGAAAGTGAGGACTGCAGATGCTGGAGATCAGAGCTGAAAATGTGTTGCTGGAAAAGCGCAACTGGTCAGGCAACACCCAAGGAGCAGGAGAATCGATGTTTCGGGCATGAACCCTTCATCGACGATTCAGGCATGAGCCCTTCATCGACGTTTCGGACATGAGCTCATGGCCGAAACGTCGATTCACCTGCTCCTTGGATGCTGCCTGACCTAATACTGTGGGCCTTGTTTTCGACAAACCAAGCCAGGATAATTACCATCCCTGCTTCCAATCTGCCTCACCCTGTCAGTGTTTTATATAATTCACTGAAATCTCCACTCACTTTCCTAAACCGCATGGAAAACAGGCCCAGTCGACGAAAACCCTTTCCCCACAACAAATCTGTCATCCCAAAGATGAGTCTGGTCATCCTTCGCTGCACTCCTTTAATGTAAGGTTTGTCCATTTCTTTCGTTAAGGATATTAAAACTGCAAACAATATTGCACAATGTACGAGATTGGGTCTTACCAAGGCCGTGTACAGCTGCAACAAGACATGGTTACTCCAGTACTCAAATCCCCTTGAAATAAAGGACAACACATCATTTATCTTCCTAACTGTTTTCTGCTCCCGGAATGTTTCTTTCAGTGAGTGGTGTCCAAGGAGTTCCAGATCCTTTTCAAATATGCAACAGCCCACTTAGTCGGTCTATGTACAATGGTCACTGTGTCAATGCCATCTCCAGTATTGACGTATGGCTTCACAATTCGCTGCCCTGAATATACCTC
>NW_025125346.1:0-1089 GCF_004010195.1 Chiloscyllium plagiosum | reverse complement strand
ACACTCTGATCCCACTGCATGTCAGAACTATGAAATCTCCCTCTATCAAAACAAAATGCTTTTCTTCCAGTCAAAATGGACAACTACACTTTTATCCACGTAAAGCTCTATTTGTCAGGCCTTTGACTACTCACTTAACCTATATTTCTCTATAGCGCCCCAATGTCCTCTGAAGTTATTTTTTAGCCTTTCTTTGTCATGTCAGCTTTATATTAATTCCTTCGCGAGTCATGGACTGTGAGTCAATAATTGGAAGATTTGAGCAGATACAGATTTGTTTCAAATAGCTGCTCAAGTTATATTATCCTAACCATTCTGAACTCCGGTTAATTCTCAGTTCCAAACAAACACCGAAGTAATGAACATTCATGTGAAAAAGGCTGAGCCCCTGAATATAATTCGAGTATACCAAAATAACAAGAGGATTCTTGTCAGCACCCCTCTCTCTCTGTCACTCTCTCATACACACACACACACACACACCATGGATAAGGGAAAATCATGAAATGTAAGATGTCTGTAAGGCAAATGGATACTATAAACTTCCACTGTACTATGTCAACCTTTTAGCAAAACAACAATGGTTGACTCAGACCCATGGCCTGTGTCTCTTGCTTGATGTGGGAGCTTAGGAACGTGGCTGACGCTCCAGACTCTTACACTTGCAAGAGGTGTGTCCAGCTGCAGCTCTTGTTTGACCACATGATGACTCTGGAGCTGTGGATGCACTCACTGTGGAGCATCTGCAATACTGAGGATGCCGTGGATAGCATGTTTAGTGAGCTGGTCACAACACAGTATAGAATTGCTGAGGGATACAATGAATGGGTGACCAAAAGACAGAAAAAGAGTAAGAAGACAGTGCAGGTGTCCCCTGCCGTCATCTCGCTCCAAAACAGGTATACCGTTTTGCATGCTGTTGGGGGAGATTACTTACCAGGGGAGGGCAGCAGTTGCATGGTTCATGGCATCGTGGCAGGCACTGCTGTTCAGAAGGGCGACAAAACGACTCGGAGGACCACTGTCATAGGGAATTCTCTTGTGAAGGGAGTACATAGGCGGTTCTGTGGCCGGAATGGGACTTCTGGA
>NW_025125345.1:0-1089 GCF_004010195.1 Chiloscyllium plagiosum | reverse complement strand
TGAAGACTTTACTGCACAACAAGCTGTGTCCATAGGGATGCTGGTTCATTCTCTCTCCAAATCAGCCCTCTCCCCGACAAAGTGGATAATTCCTTAGTTATGTACAATCCCCTAAGCCGAGAATATAAATAACATGAACAATTGCCACCCTCTCTGTCTCATCACGATATTCAAATTGGAAGAAGTTATTTTTTTTGATACAGCTGTCAAGCAGCACCAATAAAACCTGCACAATGAGGTTTCCAATATGTGCCCATGTTGAGATGGTAATGTCACTGGATTCCTAACCCAGACCAGGATAATGCTGCGGTAGGTGTTGAAAGTTAATGAACAACTAATAAAATATCAAGGTATAAAATCTGCTGTCAGTCTTGAAACCAATGCAGATTGTAAATTCTAATTTGCTTGCACAATGTATTTTCAGGAAGCAAATCTCCCGTGCTTTCCTGATCTGGGAGAAAAGCGACTCCAGACACACAGATATGTGATAAACTCTTCAAAGGTCTCTGAAACAGCCAAGCAAGAAAATCTGTTTTATCAAACTGCACCGAGTTCTCAAAGGATAAACCTGGACAGAACACCCAGACCCAGCCTCAGTACTGGAAACAGGAACGGGAAACACAATCCTGCCGACACTGCAGATACCTCCTTCCTAATATTTGAGAGTTTGGGGCAGCATTTACAGAGCTTTTCGACAGACTGCACAGAAACATCGGGAAATGTATAGGCCATACAACACATTGAGATTGGAGTGGTGCTGGAAAAGCTCAACAAGTGAGGCAGAATGTGAGGAGCAGGAAAATCGGTGTTTCGGGCAAAAACCCTTTATCAGGAATGGTGATGAAGGGCTGATAAAGGGATTTTGCCCGAAACGTCGATTGTCCTGCTCCTCGGATGCTGCCTGACCTATGTTGCTTTTCCAGCACCACTCTAACCTTGACTCTGATCTCCAGCCTCTGCATTCCTCACTTTCACCATCCAACACATTCAGCCTACCAAATTCCAGTTCATGGCCGAACATCGCCACAAAGCACTTTTCCCACACAACGTACGTATCCCTTAATGGGATTATTCTCAGGAAATATAGTC
>NW_025125344.1:0-1089 GCF_004010195.1 Chiloscyllium plagiosum | reverse complement strand
TTCAGCAACACCTCCTTTCTCTTGTACTCTGTGGCCGTGTTAGTAATGAGGAGGACACTGTGTGCTTTATTCACTGCTTTCTCTACCTGTACTGCCACCTTCAATGATCTGTGCACACATACCCCTCGTTCCCACTGCTCCTGCTGCACTCCCTTTAGAATTACACCCCCACAATTTTACATTGACTCTCAATTTCCTTCCCACCGAAGTGCATCACCTCCCATTTCTCTGCACTGAACCTTATCCGCCTCCCCTTCTCCCCCAACTTCCACACTTATCAATATGCTTTGAAGTTCTGAACTGTCCCCCTCATATTTTACAATTCTTCCTGGTTTGGTGCCATCTACAAACTTTGAATTTGTCCCCTTCACAGCAAGATCCCAATCATTACTAAATATCGGGAAAAACAAGGATCCTAACATCGACCGCTGGAATTCTGGGGGTTCTTCTCCGCAGTTTCGAGTCAAACGAGGCACCAGCCGAGCCCAATTCAATCCCTTCACTGTACAATACCATCTCTGGAAGGACAGGAGCACACACCCTTGAAGATCAGGTGGATTCTGGGTGGGTGAGATAAGAAGCAAGACATTTGTGGTTTAAGATTAATTACTTGCCATACCATCAGGACAGAATTAATGTGAGCTTCCTGCTATTGAGCAAACAGATTGAACAACCTCAAACCTTGAGACCTTGCTGCCCAGCTGGTTAAATTGCTCTCTGAGGAAAGGCACCATTGTACCACCTTTACCTCAGTGTGACAACGTGACTCATTCTCTGTTGTTATAAATTAACACAACATTTCTCTTGGTCTCCTATGTCCAGCGGATTAACCCTTGGGCAAAATATATCTCGTCAAACAGGAACCACAGAGAATTCTTGAATTGTTCACCATTCAAACGTGACTTCCTCACGCAATAGTACCTACAAATCATTGTTTCATCCTGAGTACTCAGTCCTCTGATAGTACAGAGACCCACACAGGTCTATAACATTTCACCAGCTCAGAATACACTGAACATCCTTCTCAGACAAATGAATGAGATCTCTGCAAAGCTATGAAACAGTATCCACAGTACAGACCCTCTGACA
>NW_025125343.1:0-1089 GCF_004010195.1 Chiloscyllium plagiosum | reverse complement strand
ATTCACTCTGAAACTCCCGCCAGTTGTTTATTATTCACTCTGGATCTCCCGCCAGTTGTTTATTAATCACTCTGTGACACCCGTCAGTTGTGTATTATTCACTCTGAAACACCTGCCAGTTGTTTATTATTCACTCTGTAAAACCCGCCAGTTGTTTATTATTCACTCTGTAACACCTGCCAGTTGTTTATTATTCACTCTGTAACACCTGCCAGTTGTTTATTTTTCACTCTGTTACCCCTGCATTTGTTTATTATTCACCCTGTAACACCCGACAGTTGTGTATTATTCAATCTGTCACACCTGCCAGTTGTTTATTATTCACTCTGTAACACCCGCCAGTTGTTTATTATTTAGTCTTTAACTCCCGGCAGTTGTTTATTATTCACTCGGTAACTACAGCCCGTTGTTTATTATTCACTCTGTAACTCCCGCCAGTTGTTTCTTATTCACTTTGTAACTCCCGCCAGTTGTTTATTATTCACTCTGTAAAACCTGCCAATTGTTTATTATTCAATTTGTAACTCCCGCAAGTTGTTTATTATTCACTCACTAACACCTGCCAGTTGTTTATTATTCACTCGGTAAATCCCGACAGTTGTTTATTATTCACTCTGTAACTACCGCCAGTTGTTTATTATTCACTCTGTAACACCTGCCAGTTGTTTATTATTCAATCTGTATCACCTGCCAGTTGTATATTATTCACTCTGTAACACCTGCCAGTTGTTTATTATTCCCTCTGTAACACCCGCCAGATGTTTATTATTCACTCTGTAACACCTGCCAGTTGTTTATTATTCACTCTGTAACACCCGCCAGTTGTTTATTATTCACTCTGTAACACCTGCCAGTTGTTTATTATTCACACTGTAACTCCTGTCAGTTGGTTATTATTCTCTTTGCAACACCCGTCAGTTGTTTATTATTCAGTCTGTCACACCTGCCAGTTGTTTATTATTCACTCTGTAACATCCGCCAGTTGTTTATTATTCACTCTGTAACACCCGCCAGTTGTTTATTATTCACTCTGGAACTCACCCCAGTTGATTATTATTCAATCTGTACCTCCCGCCAGTTATTTATTAT
>NW_025125342.1:0-1089 GCF_004010195.1 Chiloscyllium plagiosum | reverse complement strand
TCGTGCTCCTTGGCAGAACGACAAGAGACATGGGCTATTATCAATATTAAGAGTCAAATCAGAAGTCTGAAGAGCAAAGAAACTTGGGAGTTCTAATCCAGGAGTCTCTCAAGGTAGACTTGCAGGTTATCAGTAGTAAGAGAGGCAAATACATGCTATTCATTTCAAAAGAGTTTGAATATAAAAGCAGTGATATTCTTCTGAGGCTGTACAAGGCTCTGGTCAGACTACATTTGGAATATTGTGTGCAGTTTTGCGCCCGGTATCTCAGGAAGGATGCATTGGCACTGGTGGATGTTCAGTGAAGATTCATAGGAATGGTTCCAGGAATGAAAAGCTTAACATATGTGGAACATTTGAGGACTTTGGGTCAATATTTGATGGAGATTACAAAGATCTGGGGCATCTAATTGAAAGTCACCAAATACTGAATGACATGGACAGAGAGGATGTTGGAAAGATGTTTCTATTGATAGGAGAGACTAGGATTCGACGGCCCAGCATAAATGGAAAACCTTTTAGAACAGAGACAAGGAGAAACTTCTTCAGCCAGAGAGCCGGGGATCTATGGAATTCACGGTCACAGAAGCTGTAGAGACCAGGTCATTATGGAAATTTAAGACTGAGATCGATAGGTTCTTGGTTGTCAAGAGTATCAATGATTATGGGGAGAAATCGGGAGAGTGACGTTGAGAAGCTTAACAGCTATGATCAAATGGCAGAGCAGACTCAATGGGCTGAAAGGCCAAATTTCTGCTCCTATGTCTTCTGGTCTTATGGTCAATGTTGGCTGTCCTCATCCCTCACTATAGATGCGTCATGATTCTGACCTTATGATTTATAAAGAGGCACGTTCCAATACTGACGACTGGCAATATCATTATCTCTCCTCCAGTCGCAGCAGCCATTTTCTCCAATTCCTCTGTCGAATCCCCAATGTCATAATCACATGGTAATTGAAGTCCAATATATTCATTGACACCAATAACATCAACAGCATGACCCTCACTTGCCCCTTCTGATCCTCGAACAACAATCTGAATTGTATTTGTCACGTACAATTCTCTGTTAACATATTCATGCAGTTTG
>NW_025125341.1:0-1089 GCF_004010195.1 Chiloscyllium plagiosum | reverse complement strand
ATTACAGCCCTGTGAGTACATATCACAGTCCTGTGTCTACATCTTACAGTCCTGTGTCTACATATTATAGTCCTGTGTCTACATATTACAGCCCTGTGAGTACATATCACAGTCCTGCGTCTACATATCACAGTCCTGCGTCTACATATTACAGTCCTGTGTCTACTTATTACAGTCCTGTGTCTACATACTACAGCCCTGTGTCCACATATTACAGTCCTGTGTCTACACGTTACAGTCCTGGTGTCTACATATTACAGTCCTGTGTCTACATACTACAGCCCCGTTGTCCACATATTACAGCCCTGTGTCTACATATTACAGCCCCGTGTCTACATATTACAGCCCCGCGTCTACACATTAGTCCCGCGTCTACACATTACAGTCCCGCGTCTACACATTACAGTCCCATGTCTATATATTACAGCCCTGTGTCTACATATTACAGTCCCGCGTCTACACATTAAAGCCTGCTGTCTACATATCACAGCGCGCTGTCTATATATTACAGTCCTGTGTCTACATATTACAGCCTGCTGTCTACTTATTGCAGTCCAGTGTCTACATATTACAGTCCTGTGTCTACATATTACAACCCGCTGTCTACATATTACAGCCCATTGTCTACATATTGCAGTCCAGTGTTGACATATTACAGTCCAGTATATACATATTACAGCCCGCTGTCTACATGTTACAGACCTGTGTCTACATATTGCAGCCCTGTGCCTACTTATTATAGTCCTGTGTGTGCATATTACAGCTCTGTGTCTACATATTACAGCCCTGTGTCTACACATTACAGTCCTGTGTCTACATATTACAGCCTGCTGTCTACTTATTGCAGTCCTGTGTCTACATATTACAACCCACTGGCTACATATTACAGCCCATTGTCTACATATTACAGCCTGCTGTCTACATATTGCAGTCCAGTGTCGACATTTTACAGTCCCGTCTATACATATTACAGCCCGCTGTCTACATGTTACAGACCAGTGTCTACATATTGCAGCCCTGTGCCTACTTATTACAGTCCTGTGTGTGCATATTACATTCCTGTATCTACATATTACAGTCCTGTGTCTA
>NW_025125340.1:0-1089 GCF_004010195.1 Chiloscyllium plagiosum | reverse complement strand
CTATATGTGAGTGATCTGTCTCTTCTCATGAATTCTGCCTTCCTTCCCAATGTGTGGGTGATCGGTCTCCTCTGACGGATCCTGCCATCCTTCCCAATGTGCGGGTGGTCTGTCCCCTCTCAGGGACACTGCCATCATTCCCAATGTGTGGGTGATCTGTCCCCTCTCAGGTGCCATGCCATCCTTCCCTATATGTGAGTGATCTGTCTCTTCTCATGAATCCTGCCATCCTTCCCAATGTGTGGGTGATCGGTCTCCTCTGACGGATCCTGCCATCCTTCCCAATGTGCGGGTGATCTGTCCCCTCTCAGGGACACTGCCATCATTCCCAATGTGTGGGTGATCTGCTACTCTCAGGGACACTGCCATCCTTCCCTATATGTGAGTGATCTGTCTCTTCTCATGAATTCTGCCTTCCTTCCCAATGTGTGGGTGATCGGTCTCCTCTGACGGATCCTGCCATCCTTCCCAATGTGCGGGTGATCTGTCCCCTCTCAGGGACACTGCCATCATTCCCAATGTGTGGGTGATCTGTCCCCTCTCAGGTGCCATGCCATCCTTCCCTATATGTGAGTGATCTGTCTCTTCTCATGAATCCTGCCATCCTTCCCAATGTGTGGGTGATCGGTCTCCTCTGACGGATCCTGCCATCCTTCCCAATGTGCGGGTGATCTGTCCCCTCTCAGGGACACTGCCATCCTTCCCAATGTGTGGGTGATCTGCCCCCTCTCAGGGACTCTGCCATTCTTCCCAATGTGTGGGGGATCTGTCCCCTCTCAGCGAGCCTGCAAATCCTTCCCAATGTATGGGTGATCTGTCCCTCTCAGGGACACTGCCATCCTGCCCAATGTGTGGGTGATCCGCGCACTCTCAGGGATGCTGCCATCCTTCCCAATGTGTGGGTGATCTGCCCCCTCTCAGGTATCCTGCTATCCTTCCCAACGTGTGAGTGATCTGTCCCCCCTCAAGACCATGCCATCCTTCCCAATGTGTAGGAGATCTGCAGCCTCTCAGTAATCCTCCCATCCTTCCCAATGTGTGGGTGATCCGCCCCCACCCCTCTCAGGGACCCTGCCATCCTTCCCAATG
>NW_025125339.1:0-1089 GCF_004010195.1 Chiloscyllium plagiosum | reverse complement strand
AGAGAGTGTCATAGTGTGTCATAGAAATTGTCAAAGTTTGTCAGAGCGTGACACATTGTATCTCAGAGAGTGACAGAGAGAGTCAGGGAGTGTCAGAGTGTGTCTAACTGAGTGTCAGAGAATGTCACAGTTTGTCACAACCTGTCAGAGAGTGTCACAGTGTGTCGTGCTGTGCCACAGAGGGTATCAGAGAGAGTCTGAGAGTGTCATCGTCTGTCTCCGATAGTGTCACAGTGTGTCTCAGAGAGTGTGACAGTTTGTCTCAGAGAGTCAGAGGGAGTCAGAAAGTGTCACAGCGTGCCTCAGAGAGTGTCACAGTGTGTCACAGTCTGACAGAGACGGTTACAGTTAATTTCATAGAGAGTCAAAGAGAGTCAGAAAGTGACACAGTCTGTCTTTGAGAGTGCCTCAGTTTGTCACAGTCTGTCAGAGAGTGTTACAGTGTGCCTCAAAGAGTGTCAGAGAGAGTCAGAAAATGTCACAGTCTGTCTCAGAGAGTGTCACAGTATGTCACAGTCTGTCAGAGAGTGTCACATTGTGTCTCTGTGAGTGTCACAGTGTGTCTCAGAGAGTCAGAAAGTGACACTGTCTGGCTTTGAGGGTGTGACAGTGTGTCACAGTCTGTCAGACAGTGTCACAGTGCTTTTCAGAGAGTGGCAGAGAGTGTCACAGTGCGTCTCAGCAACTGTCAGAGTGTGTCAGAGTGTGTCACAGTCCCTCAGAGAGTGGCACAGTGTGTCTCAGAGAGTGTCGCAGTGTGTGTGAGAGCGTGTCAGAGCGTGTCACAGAGAGTCAGAGAATGTCACAGTGTGTTTGAAAGAGTGTCAGAGAGTGTCAGAGAGTGTCACAGTGTGTTTGAAAGAGTGTCAGAGAGTGTCACAGTGTGTCTCAGAGAGTGTCGCAGTGTGTGTGAGAGCGTGTCAGAGCGTGTCACAGAGAATCAGAGAGTGTCACAGTGTGTTTGAAAGAGTGTCAGAGAGTGTCACAGTGTGTCCCAGAGAGTGTCAGATAGTGTCACATTGTGTCACAGTGTGTCTCAGAGAGTGTCACAGTCTACCACAGTCTCTCAGAGAGTGTTTCAGATTGTCA
>NW_025125338.1:0-1089 GCF_004010195.1 Chiloscyllium plagiosum | reverse complement strand
CACTTTGGAAAAAAAGAATACAAGCATGGACTACGTTCTAAACGGTGAGAAAATTAATAAAGCCAAGGTACAAAGGGATCTGGGATTGCTAGTCGAGGATTCTCTAAAGGTAAACATGTAGGTTGAGTCCATGATTAAGAAACCGAATGCAATGTTGTCAATTATCTCAAGAAGGTTGGAATATAAAAGCACCGTTGTGCTACTGAGACTTTATAAAGCTCTAGTTAGGCCTCATTTGGAGTACTGTGTCCAGTTTTGGGCCCCACACGTCAGGAAGGGCATACTGGCACTGAAGCGTGTCCAGCGGAGATTCACATGGATGATCCCTGGAATGGTAGGTCTAACATACGAGGAACGGCTGAGGATCCTGGGATTGTATTCATTGGAGTTTAGACGATTAAGGGGAGATCTAATAGAAACTTACAAAATAATGCATGGCTTGGAGAGGATGGACGCTAGGAAATTGTTTCCGTCAGGCGAGGAGACTAGGAACCATGGACACAGCCTTAGAATTAGAGGGGGTACGTTCAGAACAGAAATGCGGAGACATTTCTTCAGCCAGAGAGTGATGGGCCTGTGGAATTCATTGCTGCAGAGTGCACTGGAGGCTGGGACGCTAAATTTCTTCAAGGCAGAGACTGATAAATTCTTGATGGCACAAGGAATTAAGGGCTACGGGGAGAATGTGGATAAGTGGAGTTGAAATGCCATCAGCCATGATTGAATGGCGGAGTGGACTTGATGGGCTGAATGGCCGTACTTCCACTCCTATGTCTTATGGTCTTATGGTCAGGGTGACGGTGATGGAGTGAATGTGAGGGGATCAGTGTGACGGTGATGGAGTGAGTGTGAGATTGTCAATGTGATGGTGATGGGGTGAGTGTGAGGGGGTCAAAATGACGGTGATGGAGTGAGTGTGAGAGGGTCAGGGTGACGGTGATGGAATGAATGTTTGGGGGTCCGTGTGACTGTGATGGACTGAGTATGTGGGAGTCAGGAAGACAGTAATGCAGTAAGTGTGAAGAGGTCAGGGTGACAGTGATGGAAAGATTGTGAGGGGGTCAGGAGGGTGGTGATGGAGTGCGTGTG
>NW_025125337.1:0-1089 GCF_004010195.1 Chiloscyllium plagiosum | reverse complement strand
ATATCTGGGTCAGCATGGACGGGTTGGGCCGAAGGATCTGTTTCCGTGCTGCACGTGTCCGAGGACGTGGAGGCTTTGCAGTCAGGAGGGAGTCGATTGACGGCCAAACACGACGGGTTTTCTCTCGAAATTCAGAGGCTTAGTGGGGACGTGATCTGACAGAAATTTACAACATTACGAACGGCGGGGAGAGAATTTCCCCGGGGAGAAATGTCAACCACAAGGTGGGAGGCGGGGAGGGAACTGGAAGGAAAATCGAACGGAGATGTGAGGGCTTCCCCTTCCTGATCAAACATCGATCGCAGGCTCCGGCCTACTGAGCCGATCCAGTTCCTGGGCAGCCCTGTTGCGGGGAAGAACTCCACCGACTCCCCTCCCCTCGGAGAGACGGCGTTCCTCCGATGGGCCACCCCTCGCTCTGAGTTGATGCCCTCTGCTGCTAGGCTCAGGGAGAGACGCCCTCCCCACATCTCTCCCCTCCCCCACCACCGCCAAGTCCGCCTCTGAGAATCGCCAACGAGGTGACCTCTGGCGCATCAGTCCAACCCCTCCTCCTCACCAGAGTGCCCCCGGAGGGGGGGGGCGGGGAATCAGCCGAGCGTAGCCGCCCAGCGCTGACTCCGTCTATCTCTGCCTGGATACATGGCCCTCCTGAATCCCATTACGGTATTCCGGCCTAATGCGGTTTTTTTTCGCGAAACCCCACTCTGAGGCACTCCCCCCACCACCCCTCAGATCCTTCTGTCGCGTCGCTCTCTGCAGACCCCTGTCTCTTCCTAGAGCTGATGAAGAGAGTTTCGAGTCAAGTTTCCCGCCAATTCTCTTTCCCCTCCACTACCTCCACACTCCTCCTCCTCCTCCCCAGCTCCCCTGGCTAGCTCCGTCCACGAGGGAACGCCAGAATGTTCGCACACTTGGCGTTCCTTTCTGCGTTTGATGGCGTGCGTGCGTGTGCGTAAATAATCGAGAGAGAGAGGACGCCGTGTACGTTCATGTAGGAGGCGTGACAGCTCCTGGCTTGGATTGTCAGTCAACAAAACGCTCACAAGGTACAGAGGCTCATGGGAAACACAAGCGTTCGGACAAGGG
>NW_025125336.1:0-1089 GCF_004010195.1 Chiloscyllium plagiosum | reverse complement strand
GAACAGTGAACACAAAGAAAAGTGAACACAGAGAACGGAGAACACAGGGAGCACTAAACTGAGAGAAGAGTGAAAAGAGAGAACAGTGAACCATGAGAACAGTGAATACAGAGAATAGTGAACACAGAGAACAGTGAATACAAAAAACAGTGAACACAAAGAATAGTGAACACAGAGAACAGTGAACACAGAAAGCAGTGAACACAGAAAACACTGAGAACACAGAACACAGAGAACAGTGAACACACAGAACAGTGAACACAGAGAATACTGAACACAGAGAACAGTGAACACAGAGAACACAACGAACACTGAAAACAGAGAACACTGAACACAGAGAACAGTGAACACAAAGAACAGTTGCCTCAGAGAACACTGAACACAGAGAACAGCGAACAAAGAGAACAGTGAACACAAACAACACTGAACAAAGAGAACAGTGATCACAGAAAACAGTGAACACAGAAAAAATGTGAACACAGAGAACACTGAAAACAGAGAACACTGAAGACAGAGAACAGTGAACACAGAGAACAGTGAACTCAGAGAACACTGAACACAGAAAACAGTGAACACAGAGAATAGTGAACACAGAGAACAGTGAACACAGAAAACAGTGACCACAGAAAACACTGAACATAGAGAACACTGAAAACAGAGAACACAGAGAACAGTGAACACAGACAACACTGAACACAGAGACCTGAAACACAGAGGACAGAGAACGCAGGGAACACTGAACACAGAGAACAGTAAACACAGACAACAGTGAACGCCGAAAACAGTGAACACAGAGAACAGTGAACACAGAGAACAGTGAACACAAAGAACACTGAAAACAGAGAACACTGAACACAGAGAACAGTGAACACAGAGAACATCGAACACAGAGAACAGTGAAAACAGACAACACTGAACAAAGAGAAGAGTGAACACAGAGAACAGTGAACAGAGAGAACAGTGAACACAGAGAATAGTGAACAAAGAGAACAGTGAACACAGAAAACAGTGAACACAGAAAACAGTGAACACAGAAAACACTGAAAACGGAGAACCCTGAACACAGAGAACAGTGAACACAGAGAACAG
>NW_025125335.1:0-1089 GCF_004010195.1 Chiloscyllium plagiosum | reverse complement strand
AGAAGCACAGTTGTATTCAATGACAATCTGTAATATTTTCCCGACGATACTTCATCAGTCTACCATTACCATCAAACTGATCCATGGTTCAGTGACGAGTGTGTGTGAACATGCCAGGGTCGGAATCACGTGCACCTAAGCCTGATGACAAGCCATTAATGCGACCACACTTGACTGGTTACACTCCAAACAGCAGGACTAACATCTGATACAGAGGGAGAAATGATACCAAGACTAACAAATCAGATCTAAGCTCTGTCGGCCTGTCAAATCCATGCATGAAAGTCGATGGACCATTAAACAACTTACTGGAAGAGATGACTCAACAAATATACGCACCCTAAATAATGGAACAGCCCTGTACGTCAGTGCAAAAGATGCAATATCTGCACCATCCTTCGCCAGAAGTGTTGAGTCGATTATCCACCTCACCCTCACCATGATGCCCACAGAATCATAGATGGCAGTCTTCAACCAATTCAATTCACTGCATGTGACATGAAAAAACAGCTGGACTCTGTAGATACGACTGAGGCAGTGGGCCCTGACCCCATTCCTGCAATAGGACTGAAGACTTGTGCTGCACAACCAGCCGTGCCCCTGGGGAAGCTGTTTCATTCCAGCTCCAACTCCGACATCTCCCTGGCAATGCGGAAAATTACTTAACTATATCCAATCCGCTAAAAGAAGGATTACTGCAATCTGACTCTTTGCTAGTCCTTCAGTCCCATCACGACAGTCAAATTGGTGGGAGTTCAAATTTGACAGAGCTGTAAAGCAGCACAGAAATAATCTGCTCAGTGTAGTTTCCGATAGGTCCCCATGTGGAGATGGTGCTGTTGTGGAAATGTCACTGGATTACTAACTCAGACCAGGCTAATGCTCTGGCAGCTGATGCAAATTAAAAACAATTAATAAAATATCAAGATCTAAAATCAGGTGTCTGTAATAGTGATCTTGTGTTCAATATCAGTGTAAACTTCGATTTCCTTCCCCAATGTACTTTCAGGAAGTGAATCTCCCGTGCTTTCCTGGTCTGGCCTAAAAGTGACTCCCGACACAGAGACATGTGATATATTCTTCAATGAT
>NW_025125334.1:0-1089 GCF_004010195.1 Chiloscyllium plagiosum | reverse complement strand
TTCCAGTTTAACTATGTCTTTCCTATAACAGGGCGACCAAAACTGTACACAATACTCCAAGTGCAGTCTCACCAATGACTTAAACAACTAGAACGGAACATCCCAACTCCTATAGTCAATGCCTTGACTAATGAAGGCCAGCATGCTAACTGCTTTCTTCACCACCCTGTCTACCTGTGACACCACTTTCAACGAACTATGTAGTTTGTACTCCTAGGTCCTTCTGTTCCACAACACTATTCAGGACCTTATCATTTACTTGGTTTGACTTTCCAAAGTGCAACACCTCATACTTATTTGTATTGAATTGCATTTACCCACCCTCAGCCCACTTCCCCATCTGAACAGGATCCCCCTGTAAGTTTTGATCACCTTCAGGCTTTCAATGAGACCTCCTGATTTTGTATCATTCACCAACTTACTAATCATACCTTGTACATTCACATCCTGATCTGTAAGTGTTGGATGCCCATGGGCTTTTAGGTGATAGGGGTCGAGGGGTTGTAAAATGCTGTCATAGAAGCCTCGGTGGGTTGGATATTTAGACAGTACTCAGTGCTACGATGTGTGTTAATGTGGAGAGAATGAATGTTAAGGTACTGGATGATGTGCCAATTTAGTATTTTTATGAATTCACTCAAGAATGTGGTCATCGCTGACAGTGTTCTTAGTTGCCCTTGAGAAGTTGCCTACTTGAACCACTGCAATCAGTTTAGAAATGGAGGTAGACCCATAATGCCAATAAGAAGGGAATTCCAGGACCTTATCCAAGTGATAATGAAGGAACGGTGATATGTTTCCACATCAGGATGGTGAGTAGGTTGGAGGGGAACTTGCAGATGGTGGTGTTCCCATGTATCTGCTGCCCTTGGCTTTCTTGAGGGATTGCATTGATGTGGTCTGAGGATCATTAGCAAAGTTCTGCAGTTTACCTTGTTGGCATTGAGCGTCGGTGGTGGAGGGAGTGGATGCTTGTGGATGTGGTGCCAATCAAGTGGGCTACTTTGTCCTGGGTGGTATCAAGCTTCTTGAGTGTTGTTGGAGCTGCCCCCATCCAGACGAGTGGGGAGTATTCCGTCACCCTCCTGA
>NW_025125333.1:0-1089 GCF_004010195.1 Chiloscyllium plagiosum | reverse complement strand
AAGGGATTGGAGGAGAATGTATTTCACACAGAGGATGGTGCAGGTATGGAATGATCTTTCAGGAGGAATGGTAGAGAAAAACACAATGACAACATGTAAAAGACATTTGGGCAAGTGCATGGTGAGGAGAAGGTTTGAAGGGATTTGGGTCATATGCAGGAAACGTTCAGGGACTCTGGTCAGCAAAGACTAGTTGGATCGAAGGAAGCATTTGTGTGCTGCATGACTCGGTCTCAAATTATTGTAGGAGGATCCTACTGAGATAAGGCATGTTGCAGACATTAAAGCAAGTTACAGATATCGGGATGGCAGTATGGAAAGCAGTAAATTTCAATTATGTGGAGGGACTATAAGAAAGGGAGGAGGTTACAGAGATAAGACTTATTATGGGAATTAAAAATTACTGAAGAAACAAGTCCACAAGCCATGCCATAGATACAGTGTTGCAGAGTAGTAAGTCTTAGTACTTGGTAGTAAGACTGTACTCTGCACCTCCTCCAGCATTGTATCGATGTCAGGTCTTGTTAGCCGTTGTTTGGAGCCCTCTTATTGCTCTCTGCTCTGTGCACTGTGAGTGATCTTACCTCAGTGCAGGATTTATTGAAGGCTCCACATCTCCCTGCCCCTTGTCTCTCTGGCTGACCAACTATCTTCAATTTGGTGATGGACGAGACACCCAGCAGTTGGGACATCTATTGAGTCAAGACCTTTAGTGAGTACCTACAGGAGACAGAGAGATAGACAGAATGGGAAATTAGACTGATGCAGTGACGGTTACACATAGATAATGGTCCTGAGTATCACAGAGATCTGGAAAGTCCCAGTCTCCATTCCTGTTCCTTGTTGCCTTGTTTCACCGGGGTGGATAATTCTGTTAGATCGGAATCTGGAATAGCTGCAAGTGTGTGTGTGTGAGAGAGAGAAAGAGAAAGAGAGAGAGAGAGAGAGAAATAGAGAAAAGGAGAGAGAGAGAAATAGAGAGAGAGAGAGACTGACAGAGGCAGGAATTAGACTCACACAGTGAGGGATAACACATGGAGAGATACTGAGTGATACCACCAGAGTGCTGAAAGATGTCAGACCCATACA
>NW_025125332.1:0-1089 GCF_004010195.1 Chiloscyllium plagiosum | reverse complement strand
CAATTACCCTGTGAATTGGACGAGCCAGCTGCTCAGCTCAAGGGCAGCAAGGGATGGGCAAGAAAGGCTAGTCAGCCACAGACACCCACATCCCATACCTGATTTTTAAAAAAATCCATTCAGATTGGTCCCAGCACAGTTCCGGTGGAACAATATCCTGGCAAATTACGTTGGTAGATTTATGGACATGGTTTTAAACTGACAGGGAGGATGCAGGGACAGGCTTCAGGTGAAAGGAGCTCTCCAAATCCAAAGAGAAAACGTGAAGCATCAGAGCAGCACGGAGAATGTGACCGAGGACAACAGAAAGGAACAGGATGGGACAAAGTTTAACTCAAACTGTAGATCAGCAAATCCATTTGTGACAGGAAATTGTGGGAACGAGTAAATTATGTTTTTTATTAATGGACAAAGTCTCTGCAATGGGGTAGATGGATTTGTGACACAGAGATAAAAGAGATTTAGACACCCGAGAGATGTGGTTACTGGGCGAACTAAAGGTGGAACATAAATATTCAATGTTTCACAGCCTTGTGCAAACTCAGGCAAAATGGGCAACGCTAACAATAATGGGTAAGAAAGACATTATAGAGAAAGTATTTCGTCTCAGATCATGAAGTAGAGTCAGTCTGAATGTAAATTCTGGCTACTACTTGCCAAGGACACAAGCAGCAGAACAGTTTTAGACCACCAAACAGCATTTCATGGCTCGTCACTGCAATAAATAGGAATTCATTGGAATTTTTAATACAGGCATGGTGAACATTTAGTGAAATGTCAATATTCGCAAAGTCTGGGACAATCACACTGACAACAGTGATATTGGAAGAGGAGTTCAGAGAATTTTTTTCAGTGTTTCTTAGAATAACACATTGTGCAACTGGCGAGGGACGTAACTGTCTCAGAGCGACTGTTGTGTGATAAAACTTCGTGAATGAGTAATGTCATCTGGAGAGATCCTCTGGGAAATTGTGATAAAGTGCAGTTTAAAGAAATATAAAGTTTTAAAGTGAATCACAGAAAGGACAACCAGAAACAAAAATAGCCAATTACATAGGTTTGAGAGGAGAACTGACCAAGGTAAACAGG
>NW_025125331.1:0-1089 GCF_004010195.1 Chiloscyllium plagiosum | reverse complement strand
TGACATTTTTGCTCATCTGATCCTGTCTAACCTGCTGTGCCTTTTTCACCGCCACACTTTATCGACATTGAATTCTCCAGCATCTGCAGTTCCCGTAGTCTCTTGTGTACAATTCTCTGTTAACATATCCAAGTCGTTTGTCTGGTCGAGCCCCAGGTTGTCTCAGGCACTTTTTTTCTCAGATCATGGATGATAGATTTTCTCCAATGTCTAACTGATATTGTAATGCCTGATCAGTAGTTACAGGGTCTATGTTTAGTCTCTTGTGTACAATTCTCTGTTAACATATCCAAGTCGTTTGTCTGGTCGAGCCCCAGGTTGTCTTAGGCACTTTTGTTCTCAGATCATGGACGATAGATTTTCTCTCAATGTCTAACTGATATTGTAATGCCTGATCAGTGGTTACAGGGTCTATGTTTGCATTTGTAAACAGAGAAGCATGTTTGTGCTCCGAAAAACCTCTTCCATACTCCCATATCAAACGCAGATTGAATGATTCATGACAATTGTTCAAGCATCTCCAACATTCATTCTCTCAGTCAACATCACATATCCCATTCAGAATGTGTAATTTTTAAACATTATTTTGAATTTTAATGTAACAGTATTGAAATGAAAGGGGTTAACTGGAGCTATTTGTTCAGCGACTGTGATTGATGTCACTCTCCATGGATCCTAAATGTATCACTGGAGGATTTGCCTCTTCTATTAGTTAGGGACTCGATTCAATCTGTTATCTCTTTGTAAGAGTGGCAGCATCACTGACAGCACGAAGAGGAATCAGCAGTTCCAGAAATAGTGGAAGGTGAGATCGGAATCTCAGAATAATACACTGGAATTTTCCAACAATGGATCAGAATCTAAGAACAATCGACTGGAATAATGAAAAACTTGAAAGGGGTTTATCCCAGGGTCTTTACTCCCTTTCTCAGCCTTGGATATCATTAGCATCACGGATCCATGATGTCCTGATGGTTATTCAAGCTGTTTGTTTTCCCATCCTCGTTATAATTGGAGTTCCTGGTAAGTAATTCTGTCTGTTAAACCCGTTTCCATTGAGTTGCGATTCATATTATGTAAACTTTGGAA
>NW_025125330.1:0-1089 GCF_004010195.1 Chiloscyllium plagiosum | reverse complement strand
AATAGGAAGGGTTTGGAGGGATCTGGGCCAGGAATTGGCAGGTGGGACGAGATTGGGTTGGGATGTCTGGTCGGCATGGACAAGTTGGACCTCTTTGACTCTGTGACTCTAGGAGGAGGCTGTTCAGCCCATCATGTCAGTGCTAGCTGCTTACTAACCTCACTCACAATGAACATCTCCGTTGAATGTTTATTGTTGGGAAGTAATTGAGTCTGGTTTTAGAGACAGAATGTCTGACAAATATGAACAGATCAGAGTAAGTCAGCATGGATTTAAAAAGGGTCAGACATCTTTAACTAACCTGGTTACATGTTTTAACGAGGTCACGAATGTGTGAGATAAGGGAATGTGTTGTTTATATGGACGTCCAGCTGACATTCAAGGACATTCCACACAAGTGTTATAATGTTATAGTTGGAACAAAGAGATGACAGATAAACATATTCTGGATCTTTCTGCACAAATGAATTCTCAAATAAATCTCAGAAATGTTGGTGAACTTGGAGTTTTATCAGAGGAAGGAGCTGAAGGAAATCAGTTGTTGGAGAAAAATGGTTCTGGGAAAATTAAAGTGTGTTAAATCAGCAGGAGCAGGGCCAAATAATCTATTTTCAGGAGTGCTTCAGGAAGTGGTTGTAAAATATTAGAAACATTGATGGTTATTTGTTTGTCGACTGTGGAATAGGTCCTACAGAGTGGAGGGAGCTAATTTAACAAGTCTATTGAAAAAGAGAGAGAGAGGGAAAATAAGAAATTTTAGACCAATTAGCCGGAAATGAGCAGTGGAGAAAATGCTCAAGTTCATTATAAAATATTTTATAGCTTAGCACTTTGAAAACAGTGTCAGAACTGGACAGAGTCAGCATGGATTGTCGAAAGGGAAATCATGCTTAACAAATCGACTGGAATTGTTTGAGGATGCAGTGAGTGGAGTTGATAAGGGAGGCCCATGGATATGGTTTATTTGGACTTTGTAAGGGGAGTAGATAGGCGGTTCTGTGGTCAAAAACGCGACTCACGAATAGCATGTTGCCTCCCAGTTGCACGGGTCAGGGATGTCTCAGATTGACTGCAGGACATTCTGAAGGG
>NW_025125329.1:0-1089 GCF_004010195.1 Chiloscyllium plagiosum | reverse complement strand
CTGGCTTCCTATCTATCCCTGGCAACTATCTGACGTGGAAATAGAATGCTTGTAATCTTGGTGTTTAACAAGACAGGCTTCTGACCAAACCTTCATACCATCACCATGGCTACCTATTTCCATATATGTAACATCATCTAACTTCACCTCTGTCCCAGGCCTCCACCTGAGATCCCCTGCATCAAATCAAGCCAATTTGATTAATTCTTCATGATATCAAGAAATGCCTGAAGACACTGAGTACTGTAAAGGATATGGACATCAACAATGCTCCAGCAATAGTAGTCAAACTTTAATCTCCAGAACTACTCGTGCCCATATCCAATCTGTTTCAGTTCAGTTACAACACTGTCATCTAGCCAATCACAAAGTGGATACTTGAAGTATATCTTGTCCACCTCAGAGATAGTGAGGACTGCAGATGCTGAAGAAGTCAGAGCTGATAAAGTTTGGCGCTGGAAAAAGCACACCAGGTCTGGCAGCATTTCTTCATCAAGTCCTGATGAAGGGTCAAGCCCAAAATGTCGACTATCTTGTTCCTCAGATGCTGCCTAACCTGCTGTGCTTTTTCCAGCGCCACACTTTATCGATTAGGTTTTGTCCACAAATGTAAGACAGATCCAACCTCGGCAATTATTGCCCTATCAGTCTACTTGCAGCTATTAGAAAAGTCATGGAAGGAGGCACTCACAGTGCTGTCACTTGCAAAGGTATAACTTGTGCAATGACACTTAGTTTGGATTCTACCAGGGTCAGTTGGCTTCTAATCTCAATATAGCCTTGGGCAGAACATGGGCAAATGAGCTGAATACCAGTGGTGAGGTGACAGCGATCGCACCTTAAAATTAATGAAGAACTCTGCTTCCATCAGCTTTTCAGGAAGAGAGTTCCAAAGACTCATTGCTGCCTTAAACGGGCATTCTTGCCCCGATTTTTAAACAATGTTCCCGCCCCCAGTTCTAGTTTCTCCCATGAGAAACAACATCTTCGCCACAGCTACCCTGTCATGCGCCCTGACAACCTTCTATGTTTTAATCAAGTGACCTCAGGCTCTTTTAAACTCCAGGTAATGGAAACAACCCGGCCAAA
>NW_025125328.1:0-1089 GCF_004010195.1 Chiloscyllium plagiosum | reverse complement strand
GCCACAGCTGTGGACCCACTGATCACTTCCACATCTGTGGGCCCACTGATCACTGCCACAGCTGTGGACCCACTGATCACCGCCACAGGTGATGACCCACTGATCACCGCCACAGCTGATGACACACTGATCACTGCCACAATGGAGGACCGACTGATCACTGCCACAGCTGGCGACCCACCAATCACCGCCACAGCTGTGGATCCACTGATCACTGCAACAACTGTGGATCCACTGATCACTGCCACAGCTGTGGATCCACTGATCACTGACACAGCTGATGACCCACTGTTCACCGCCACAACTGTGGACCCACTTTTCACCGCCACAGGTGATGACCCACTGATCACCACCACAGCTGATGACACACTGATCACTGCCACAGTGGAGGACCGACTGATCACTGCCACAGCTGGCGACCCACTGATCACTGCCACAGCTGCGGACCCACTGATCACTGCCACAGCTGAGGACCCACTGATCACTGCCACATCTGATGAACCAATGATCACTGCCACAGCTGATGACCCACTGATAACTGCCACAGCTGTGGACCCACTGATCAACACCACAGCTGATGTCCCACTGATCACCGCCACAGCTGATGTCCCACTGATCACTGCCACAGCTGATGTCCCACTGATCACTGCCACAGCTGATGTCGCACTGATCACCGCCACAGCTAATGTCCCACTGATCACTGCCACACCTGATGATCCACTGATCACTGTCACTGCTGTTGACCCACTGATCGCTGCCACAGCTGATGACCCATTGACAGCTGCCACAGATGTGGACGCACTGATCACCGCCACAGCTGATGACCCACTGATCACTGCCACAGCTGTGGACCCACTGATCACCGCCACAGCTGTGGACCCACTGATCACCGCCATAGCTGATGACCCACTGATCACTGCCACAGCTGATGACCCACTGATCACTGCCACAGCTGTGGACCCACTGATCACCGCCACAGCTGATGACACACTGATCTCTGCCACAGCGGTGGACCGACTGATCACTGCCACAGCTGATGTCCCACTGATCATTGCGACAGATGATGACCCAAAGATCACCGCCACAGCT
>NW_025125327.1:0-1089 GCF_004010195.1 Chiloscyllium plagiosum | reverse complement strand
CGTTTGGAGGAAGTGGGAGGATTGGAAAGAGAGTGTTGTGTATCTGTGCACTCACTTCATTGTGTTATTTCTCTATCTGTACTCTCAGTTCAGTGTGCTGTTTCTTTTTCATTATTCTCAGTTCAGTGTGCTCTTTCTATATCTGTACATAGAGAAATAACACAAAGAACTCAATCGGTACTCTCAGTTCAGTGTGCTGTTTCTTTATCTGCACAGTCAGTTCATTGTGTTATTTCTGTGTCTGTAGTGTCAGTTCGGTGCGCTGTTTCTGTATCTGTACACTCAGTTCATTGTGTTATTTCTGTGTCTGTAGTGTCAGTTCAATGTGCTGTTTCTGTATGTGTACACTCAGTTCATTGTATTATTTCTCTATCTGTACTCTCAGCTCAGTGCGCTGTTTCACTGTCTGTACTCTCAAATCAGTTTGCTGTTTCTGTATGGGGACACTCAGTTCATTCTGTTATTTCTCTATCTATACTCTCAGTTCAGTGTTTTGTTTCTCTGTTTGAACTCTGTTGTGTCTTTATCTGTGCTCTCAGTTCAGTGTCCTGTTTCTGTGTCTGTACGCTAAGTTCATTTCTCTATCTGTACACTCAGTTCATTGTTATTTCTCCATCTGTACTCCCAGTTCAGTGTGTTGTTTCTCTATCTGTACCCTCAGTTCATTGTGTTGTTTCTCTATCTGTACCCTCAGGTCAGTGTGTTATTTCTTCATCTTAATTCTCAGTTCTGTGTGCTGTTTCTCTCACTGTACTCTCAGTTCAGTGTGCTGTTTCTCTATTTTTACTCTCCAATCAGTCTGTTATATCTCTATCTGTTCTCTCACTTCAGTGTGTTGTTTCTCTATCTGTACTCTCACTTCAGTGTGCTGTTTCTCTTTCTGTACTCTCTGTTCAGGGTGTTGTTTCTCTATCTGTCCTCTCACTTCAGTGTGCTGTTTCTCTATCTGTCCTCTCACTTCAGTGTGCTGTTTCTCTATCTGTACTCTCACTTCAGTGTGCTGTTTCTCTATCTGTTCACTCAGTTCACTGTGAGTACAGATGGAGAAAAACTATAGTCAGTGTGCTGTTTCACTGTTTGCTGTTTCTC
>NW_025125326.1:0-1089 GCF_004010195.1 Chiloscyllium plagiosum | reverse complement strand
TCTCAATGCTCTGTCTCAAGGTTATGAAAGGATATGACAACAGGGCATTCACACCAGGAGTAGCCTCACACTGGTCAATAAGTACCGTACTTTTTGTTCAGGTATCGAGAAACTTGCCCACCCGACTTTTTTTTGATGCGGCTGATCTGTTATTTTATAACTGCCTCCTTTCATAAACAGAGTGGAACATATATAGACCCCTGCAGTGTCCTGTTAATACTCTCACATACAAGTTAATAAAAAGAGTTAAAAGATTGAAAGGTTTATGATCCATCCCTCAGCAACCCTCATCCATTCCATCTAAACCCAATAAATGAAAAGTGATGTTTTGAACAGGTTAACTGAGCCTATTTGTTCAGTGACTGCGATTAATGCCAATCTCCATGGATTCTAATTATGTCAGTGGAGGTTTTCCATCTTTTAATGATAAATGGGCTCCGTTCAATGTATTATTCCATAACATGAGCGGGAGCATCACAGACAGCACTGACAGGGATCACAGATCCAGAGAGAGGGGAAGGAGAGATCAGAATCTGAGAACATTAGACTGGAATGTTCCAACAATGGATCAGAATCTGAGAACATTAGACTGGAATGTTCCAACAATGGATCAGAATCTGAGAACATTAGACTGGAATGTTCCAACAATGGATCAGAATCTGAGAACATTAGACTGGAATGTTCCAACAATGGATCAGAATCTGAGAACATTAGACTGGAATGTTCCAACAATGGATCAGAATCTGAGAACATTAGACTGGAATGTTCCAACAATGGATCAGAATCTGAGAACATTAGACTGGAATGTGCCAACAATGGATCAGAATCTGAGAACATTAGACTGGAATATTCAAACAATGGATCAGAATCTGAGAACATTGGACTGGCATGTTCTAACAATAGACAGACGCTTATCCAATTATGTTTAGTATCTTTCTGTATTTGATTGGTTCTCATTATCATCGCGGATCTATTACGCTCTTCTCATTATTCAATATTTTTATTATCCCTTCCTGGCTATCGTTGGTGTTCCTGGTGTCCCTGCTCAGGCAGTATTACTCCGGGTCTCTATGTTGATCTATTCAGTTT
>NW_025125325.1:0-1089 GCF_004010195.1 Chiloscyllium plagiosum | reverse complement strand
CAGTGTGGTTGTGTTTCTGTAGGTCTCAGTGTGATCGTGTTTCTGTGATCTCAGTGTGGTCGTGATTCTGTGAGTCTCAGTGTGGTCGCGTTTAAATGGGTCTCAGTGTGATCGTGTTTCTGTCGGACTCAGTTTGTTCATGTTTCTGTAAGTCTCAGTGTGATCGTGTTTCTGTGGGTCTCAGTGTGATCGTGTTTCTGTGGGTCTCAGTGTGGTCGTCCTTCTGTGGGTCTCAGTGTGGCCGTGTTTCAATGGGTCTCAGTGCGATCATGTTTCTGTGGGTCTCAGTGTGGTCGTGTAACTGTCGGTCTGAGTGTGCTCATCTTTCTGTGGGTCTCAGTGTGAACATGTTTCTATGAGTCTCAGTGTGGTCGTGTTTCTGGAGGTCTCAGTGTGATCGTGTTCCTGTGGCTCTCAGTGCGATCAAGATTCTGTGAGACTCAGTGTGGTCGTGTTTCTGTGAGTCTCAGTGTGATCATGTTTCTGTAGGTCTCAGTGTGATCGTGTTTCAATGGGTCTCAGTGTGATCGTGTTTGTGTGGGTCTCAGTGTGATCATGTTACTGTGAGTCTCAGTGTGGTCGTGTTTCTGTGGGTCTCAGTGTGGTCGTGTTTCTGTGGTCTCTGTATGATCGTGTTTCTGTGGGTATCAGTGTGATCGTGTTTCTGTGGGACTCGGTGTGATCCTGTTTCTGTGGGTCTCGGGGTGATCCTGTTTCTGTGGGTCTCAGTGTGGTCGCGTTCCTGTGGGTCTCAGTTCAGGCGTGTTTCTGTCGGTCTCAGTTCGGTCGTGTTTCTGGGGGTCTCATTGTGGTCATGTTTCTGTGGGTCTCAGCGTGATCGCGTTTCTGTGGGTCTCAGTATGATTGTGTTTCTGTGGGTTTCAGTGTTATCGCGTTTCAGTGAGTCTCAGTGTGATCGCGTTTCTGTGAGTCTCAGTGTGATCGTGTTTTTCTGGGTCTCAGTGTGATCATGTTTCTGTGGGTCTCAGTGTGGTCGTCTTTCTGTGGGTCTCAGTGTGATCGTGTTTCTGTGGTCTCAGTGTAATCGAGTTTCTATGGGTCTCAGTGTGATCGTGTTTCTGTGGGTCT
>NW_025125324.1:0-1089 GCF_004010195.1 Chiloscyllium plagiosum | reverse complement strand
ACCTCAGTGCAACACTCCCCTCAGTGCAACACTCCCCTCAGTGCAACACTCTCCCAGTGCAACACACCTCTCAGTGATCCACTCATTTCAGTGCAACACTCCCCCAGTGCAACACTCCTCTCAGTGCAACACTCCTCTCAGTGCAACACTCCCCCCATTGCAACAGTCCCCTCTGGGCAACACATCCCTCAGTGCAAAACTCCCCTCAGTGCAAAAGTCACCTCAGTGCAACACTTCCCGCAGTGCAACACTTCTCTCAGTACAACACTCCTACAGTGCAACACTCCTCTCAGTTCAACACTGCCCCAGTGCAACTCCTCCCTCAGTGCGACACTCCTCTCAGTGCAACACTGCCCCGGCGCAACTCAATGCAACACTCCCCTCAGTGCAACACTCCCCTCAGTGCAACACTCCCCTCAATGCAACACTTCCCTCAGTGCAACCCTCCTCTCATTGTAACACTACCCACAGTGCAACACTCACCACAGTGCAATACTTCTCTCAGTGCAACACCCCTCCTGTGCCACACTCCCTTCAGTGCAACACTTCCGTCAGTGCAACACTTCTCTCAGTGCAACACTTCTCTCACTGCAACACTCCCCTCAGTGCAACACGCCCCGTAGTGCAACACTTCTCTCAGTGCTACACTCACCTCAGTGCAACACTCCCCTCGGTGCAACACTTCCCTCAGTGCAACACTCCCCCATTGCAACACTCCACTCAGTGCAACCCTTGTCTCATTGCAACACTACCCTCAGTGCAACACTCCCCTCAGTGCAACACTGCCATTAGTGCAACACTGCCCTCAGTGCAACACTGCCATCAGTGCAATACTCCCCTCATTGCAACACTTCCCTCAGTGCAACACTGCCCCAGTGCAACACTCCTCTCAGTGCAACACTTCCCCAGTGCAACACTCCCCTCAGTGCAACCCTCCTCTCATTGCAACACTCCCCTCAGTGCAACACTCACCTCAGTGCAATACTTCTCTCAGTGCAACACTCCCCTCAGTGCAACACTTACCTCAATGCAACACTCCTCTCAGTGCAACACTCCCCTCAGTGCAACACTCCCCTCAGGGTTACACTT